>NC_133771.1:136859707-136884557 GCF_003597395.2 Chelonoidis abingdonii
AAGAGAGAGATCCTCCTCACTTTTATCTCACAATCCCAACAATCAGTGGTTGTCTATTCGCTGCATTCTTATTATCATCTCACACGAAATTGGGGGGACCACTGCAATGGTAAGCCAGAGAGGTTGGGGGAGCAGGGAAAGCACCGGTAGAGTTGTTAGGCCGGGGCACTCCGTAGATGGCATGCAGCTCCATCTTGTCCGCAGGATGCTGAACACGGAGTGCGCCTATGCGCTCTGCAATACACTGGTTGCATCTAAGCACACTGCCCCATATTCAGGCAGCGACTCACTTTTAGAGATAAACAAAAAGGAGGGAATGACCCGGGGTCAAGTTCCATCTTTTCTTTGCGCCCCTGCTGACCTCACCAGGAGCACCCATTGACAGCCAGCAGATGGTACAGAATTGCACTGATAACCATCACTATCAACATATTTACAAATTAGCATATGGCAGAATGTACAGAACAACTGATATGAGTCTCTGCTATCTGTCAAAGCCACCCAATGAAAACATATACATGCTTTCGGTGGGTAAACACTGCAGTAGACCGTCTCATCGCCTGTCAGCAGCCATCTAGTACCCATACTAGCGACAAGTCGACAAAAAGTGCAAAAGGCTCTATGGTTTCTTGTCTGCTATGGCGTCTGCCAGGGTCCAATCCAGGGAAAAAAGGCGCAAAATGATCTCTGCCGCTTGCTTTCACGGAGGAAGGACATGAGATGAATGACATTAACCAGAATCAACCCCGCGATTACTATTGTTGCACCATCATAATGGGTCTAACGCAGTTCCCATCCGTCGGGCCAGAGGACCTAAGCGGGCGTCAGGGCCTACGCTGTCACTTCATAGGCTACCTAAGTGGCACCAGGTAGCGCCAAATCGACAGCCTAGGCACGTCGGAACTGACCACACCCTAACTGCATGCGCTCCCGTAGGGCCGCGTGCAACTTCGACTTTATAGCTGTTTTTTAAAAAGTTTTTTTGTAATGGATCTGCAATCCACATTCCGAAGTTAGGTGACAATGGGAACCCTTGATAGCTACTAAGACTGCTCTTAAAATAGCTAGAATCGACACTACAATGACGCACAGACATAATTATAGCATGTCGCAGATTTAATCCACGAAAAACCTAGTAAAATCGAATAATCCGTAGTAAGACATAAGCTGAAACTCTAATAGTCCCATGTATTTCTAATAGTGAACTGGCATTTGGTCTCTTTAAAACCTACAATACTAGCAAAAGCTCTCATCAGCGTCAATCCAAATCCCAACCGTCCTGATTTTCAACACTTGCTGTGTTGTCACTCACTTAAAAACAGATATTAAAGGGTTTTGCTGACAGTTCATCCCCCTGTGGGCAGAGGCATAGTGTGATTAAAATATTTTTTCAAAACTTGTGCAACCAGGGCTGGGCTTTCTAGGACGATTCCCCTAATTCCCGCCGGAATGGGCTCCATGCCTAAGAGGGCCCCACCCCTAGAAGAGAACACCTAACTTAGTCCTTTTTATTTTTACTCAACCGCGGCGCTCAGGTTTGTGGAGGCAATTTTGGCGGGGACCAGCACCAAAGACCCGAGCGAGTGAAGGAACCTGCCGTCAAACTATTCAAGATGGGCCCCACTTCTAAAGCCGGCCGTGTCCAGACTAACAGACCAAACCTGCCTGGCCCTGTGTGGGTGAGAGGTGGGAGGAGAGGTGTGCTAGACAAAAGCTCATTCCCCCGCTCCTAGATGAAGGGCCAGGCAGACACCTGCCCTTGCTTCAATGTAAGCAGAGTCAGGATGAGCTGTACCCTCACATCTGGTGTGTGAATTATGGGAAGTGTGGGAAGAGATAGGTCCGGAATGTGAGCTCAATATTTTGCATAGGCAACACTCCAGCAAGGAGCCAGCAAGGAGCCTGAAGAATGTTATTTTGACATTCTCGGATCCTCAATTTACTTTCATATTGGGAAAGGATAGAATATAAGACGTGCCAACCTAGATTATGGTGATGTAGGAACTTACGAGACTGCTTTATAACAGAAATGCTCCATATAAATTAAATGAAGACTTCAACAAGGACATGGTTCCAAAACCGCGTGATGAGAAGAGGTTGTGGGACAATGTATACTGTGCTATGGTGCACCTCCTTGTAGACGCCAGAAGGCACCAGTTCACCCCTCCCTTCTCACTGTGGAATTCAGAGTTGATCTTTTTATTCCTTTAAGAATCTAGGTAGCAGGTTACATGAGCTGAAACTCACTTGGACTAATGGTGCACAATGCGACTCGGGCTCCTGACTATGGCTTGATGATCACTGTGAAGGAACTTGAAAGTCACAAAAGGGTTGAAATACTGAGCTGGGAGCACGAGTTAACTGTGCTAACTAGTAAGGGGAGCCTGAAGCTATATGCTGCAGAAACAGAGCAGCTGTGGAGTAGGAAGGCCCCACAGAGCGAGTGAGCCGAGCAGCTTGGCCAGGAAAGCTGGAGCAGCTTCCGGGGCAGCTGGTGGAGAGTGGAGCAGCTTTTGTGAGAGTAGGCTGGAGAGCAGAAGTGGAGCGGGCCTGGTAAGCGCCAGAGCGGTTCAGTGGAGAGTACGAGCAGGACCACGGAGGGCAGGACAGTTGGCTCATGACGCAGCGTAAGGTCCCTTTCACCCAGGCTGGGGGAAGGACTCTAACAGAATAGACTCTGAATTCTGGGTGGCATTGATACAGGAGCTTTTGGATGGGACTTTGGACTGATTGGACTCTGAGACCCTACAAGGGGAAAAGGACATTGCCAAATGTACTTGGGGGTGGGTTTTTGTTTATGGTTTGTGTTATAACTCTGTTTGTGGTGTTTCTCCAATGGGATGCCGCATTGATTCCTTCCTTTATTAAAAAGATTTTGCTACACTCAGACTCCGGGCTTGTGAGAGGGGAAGTATTGCCTCCTAGAAGCTCCCAGAAGGGGGTGGTATGTAAGTGTCCCAGGTCACTGGGTGGAGGCTCGAGCCGGTTATGCATTGTGTTATTGAAACGCAACCCCTGGATACTGAACCCGGCCCTTGTTGCTGCCAACTCAGAGGGGCAGAAGGGTTACACTCATGAGGTTGTGTGTGTGGTGGAGGGGAAGGATGGTGAGGAGACAGGCCTGTGGTTCTGCTTTCCAGCCCCACTCTGCACCAGTCACGGACTGGGGGCAACAACACTGGACCAGCCTTTAGGAGCATTATTTCCTACTCCTGTGTGCCTATGGGCAGGCATGGGGAGTTATGTCTCTGACTGGAGCTGTTAGAGCGTGGAGTGGCTCTGCCCTGCCTCCCAGGTCAGCCTGTGTGTTAATTGCTTTGTGGCCTTCGGTCACTGCCTAGACCTGAAACAGGGAGGGTATTGGATATATAGGACAGGCGCCGATCCATCCCCACCCCTCCCTTGCTGCCTGTTCCTTCCTCCCCGGCTCTAGAAGGTTCTGCTGCTGCCGCTGCACTTTCCACACCCATCCAACTGCCCAGCTCCAACTGTCATTCCCAACCTCCATGGAACCTTCTGCCCTAACATTCTGTTCTTGCACCCAGAACATTCTGGGCCAGCTTGTGTCCAGCCCCGCATGGGCATGAGATGTTGTGGGGTGTGTGTGTGTGTGTGTGTGTGTGTGTGTGTGTTATCATGAATGTAGCACTCTGTTTCCAACTCCAACATAAGCTTCTATGCACGGAGTCCCTTCAATGTACACATCCAAGGGAAATTATCCAGGCCAGAATTACCAACAAATGGGAGATCTGACCAGACACTTACTCTGGTTCAGAATACTGGAAGTTAAACCAAGCCAATTTGATGTAGCCTAATGTCATGTAGCATTATCTGTGTTTAATATTTTATGTAAATATTCTGCTCTGGGGTTCAGTTCCCTGCTCTGCCACAGACTTCCTTTGTGACTTTGGGTAAGTCCCTTATGGCTTGTCTATACAAACATCTACCCCCTCATTAGCCCTGCACTATTAGCCAGAATGGGTAGGGATGGTGTCCCTAGCCTCTGTTTGCCAGAAGCTCAATGGGCAATGGGATGGATCGCTTGATGATTACCTGTTCTGCTCATTCCCTCTGGGGCACCTGGCACTGGCCACTGTCAGAAGACAGGATACTGGGCTAGATGGACCTTTGGTCTGACCCAGTGTGCCCATGTTTCTGTTCTGCTGCACACCAGCGCCATATCTGCATTGTTTGTTAGTGTCAGTCAGTATTTGGTTGACGCAAGTCATGCTGAACATAAGCCTGCAACTTTGAAGTTTGAAACCCACCTGGGTTGAAATCTGAGAATGAACTGTAAACATTTGAGAAAAATCTGCCTCTGTCAGTGTTTGCTTATTAGTCTTTGGTTGACGCATCAGTGTTTGGTTGATGCAAGTCATGATGGCAGAAAGCCACTGCAGTTAGTATATCACTTGTGCACGTACATACTTGGCTCCTTGCATTGACACTACATATACTCACCAGGAGTTGTTTCAATGCACAGTGTGGCAGTGGCAGATTTAGAGTTAGTGGGGCCCTGTGTGCAGCTTCATTTTTTGGGGGCCCCCCCTTGGGACCCAGCCAAGAAAAAGAACATTCTCTCTTATCTCCCCACATTTTTCATTCTTTTTTCTTCATCCTCGTCCTATAAGTAATAGGAAGTAAATGAAAATAAAGTGGGGTATCTTAATTGGTGCAGGAGGGGGTGCGGCAGCCTCTGGACTGGGGCATGGGGTTGGGATGCAGGAGGAGGTCGGGGGGTGGCACTTACCTTGGGCAGCATGGATCCCAAAGTGATCAGCACACACTCCCCTCTTGCCCCCAGCAGTGGCTCCTAGGCAGGGAGGGCCATGGGGTCTCCGCACACCACTGCCTGCAGGTGCCGCCCCCACAGCTCCCATTGGCCACAGTTCCTGCCCAATGGGAGCTGCAGAGTTGGCACTTGGGTCAGGGGCAGTGCGCAAAGACATGCCCCCCCAGAGGGACACAGAGACATGCCAGCAGCCTGCCGCTTCTGGGAGCAACATGGAGCCACCAGCTGGCATGCAGGCAGCCTGCTTGCCTGAGCCCTGCTGCGCTGCAGGCTGGGACTCAGGGGCAGGTTGTCAGATGAGATTTGTCCTGCATTTTGGGGGGGGGGGGGGGGGCCTGTCTTGGGTCCCTGCCACGCACGGTTTGTTTTCATGGTATCACCATCCTGCAGCGGTGCATCATGGGACATATCCCTGTGTGATAACCACCACCACCCTCCGCGGCACTGTCTTTTGGGAATTTTTAGCAATGCATAGTGGATGGAAAATGAAGTTGTGCAGGTGTCACTGGGAGCAAGGGTCAATTTCCCAGCATGGCTTTCTCCATCCCTGTATGTTCTCTGTATCCTCATAATTTCATAGCCTCTTTAAAAAAAATCCCACAACTGTGCACCTCTTGCTGCTACCAATCTGTGACAACCCGCAATGGAGCCATAACATAGTTTCTGCACTGTTCATAAGCATTAAAAGCAATCCAATGTATCTGAAAGCTGTAAAAATCTTCAGGGGGACACAGGGTCCAAGGGTGGCCTGGCCATTAGCAGGGGCCTGGCGCCAGTAGCAGCAAGTGATCTGGCTCAGCCTCCACACCCACCTTGCTCTGCCCCAACCACCACTGGCTCCCGGTTCATTGCTTCGGGGGAGGGGCGAAGCAGAAAGAGGGTGGAGGTTTGGTGGAAGGGTGAAGTGGAGGGGTGGTCAGAGCAGGTGCAGAACGAAGCGGGGCAGGGGTTCGGTGGCTGAGGGAAGCAGTTGGAGGGGAGAAGGATGGGGTGGAACAGAGGCAGGAAGAGCGCAGGACAGGATTTAGGATGGAAGGGGGGTATCCAGCCCCCTCCTGAGGGACCGGCCCTAGGAAAACAAGTACTGAGTAGTGGAATTGAACTGTAATGCAGGTTGGGACAAGGATCAGTGGCTACAGAATTTCTGGATGTGCAAGGCCACATTCCTAGATCTGTGTGCCACTTAAATCCTACTTTTTATACTTAATAAAATCACTTCTGTTTGTTAAAAAATCCAGAAAAAGTGATTAATAGCTGGGGGAGCAAACAGCTGTGCATATCCCTCTATCAGTGTTATAGAGAGTGGATAATTTATGAATTTACCCTGTATAAGCTTTATACAGAGTGTAAACGAGGGTGTCGCCGGGGCTCAACCCTCCCTGGTGAGGAGGGGAGCCACACCGGCCTCAACCTGTCATCTGAGGGCCTCGGTCCTTGGAACTGCAGTCCACCGTCCGGGTAGCTCGGTCCCTGTGGATAGGACCGAGCAACGGCTCAGTCAAAGGGGGCCCAGCCCTTGGTTCGGGCGGGGCACCAAACACACAGTTATCTCAGCTCCGGCCCTCTTGATTCAAGGGGGAGCTGTCAAGAGAGTTTAGGTAGCTCGGGCCCTTTGGGGCAGGACTGAGCAGTGGCACAGTCAAAGGGGGTGCAGCCCTTGGTTTGGGCAGGGCACCAAACACACAGCTATAGCAGCTCCGTTTAAATGGCCTCCTTAGGCCGGGGAGAGAGGGATTCTGCCACCCAGGGACGGGTGGCAGGGGGAACGCAGGCCCACCCACTCCACTGCGTTCCAGCCTGGGGCCCTGGTGGTCACCGCTGCAGGTGGTCAGTGGGGATCCTGACCGCAACACACTGCCATGGATACCGGAAAATCTGCAGCCTGACTAGGGTCGGCTGCCCCCGGGCTACTTCCACAATCCCCCTCCGTGCCTACCTGATCCGTGGTGTCAGCTTCAGGGAAGTCCCACAACATAGGTTCCTTGCAGCTAGGGCTGGGTGGCAGGTCCGGCAGCTCCTCCGGGAAGTCTGGCCAGGCCTGCTCCGGTGTTTCCTCGGGGCCGTAGCAGGGCCGGGGGGGCTTTGGCAGCTCCTCGTCGTAGCGAGCGCAGGGAAGCTCTGGCCCGTCCAAGCACCGGCCCCTGGCCTCAGCAGCTTCCCAGTCAGGAGCACCTGCTGGCAGGTCTGCTCCTGTCGGCGGCTGGGCTCCAACTGAGGGCTGAGGGCCGTTTTTTATCCTTCCGGGTCGCCGCCTGACCCTCTGAGGGGCGGGACTTCCTTTCAGAGGCCCCGCCCCTATGGGTGATTGACGGGGCTCGACCCTCCCGGGTGAGGAGGGAAGCCACACCACCTCGTTACACGCCCCCCGCTCAAGTCTGGCTTCCGCTCGTCAGGGCCGGGCTGTTCCACCTCTTCGAGGCTGGATAGGAAGTCCGCATTAGCATGGTCCTTGCCAGCCCGATGCTGGATGGTAAACACATAGGGCTGCAAGGCCAGGTACCAGCACATGATGCGGGCGCTGTTGTCCTTCATACGCATGAGCCATTGAAGGGGCATGTGGTGTGTGATGAGAGTGAAAGGGGCGCCCAGGAGGAAGAACCGAAGGGCCTCGCAGGCTCACTTCACTGCGAGGGCCTCCTTCTCAATCACTGCATAGTTCCGCTCCTGGGGGAATAGCTTTCGGCTTAGGTACAGTACTGGGTGGTCTCCTCCATCCCCTTCCTGAGACAAGACCACCCCTAAGCCGACATCAGACGTGTCCGTCTGGAGGATGAACGGTTTATCAAAATCGGGACTATACAGGACGGGTTCCTGGCACTAGCAGCTCCGGAGCGCTCTAAAGGCCGCCTCACACTCAGGGGTCCATTGTATCTGTTGAGGGCTATTCTTAGTCAACAGCCCGGTCAAGGGTGCGGCAATGGACACAAATTGCAGGATAAACTGCCGGTAATACCCCACGAGTCGCAGGAAGCGTTGACCTGTCATTTTGTTGTCGGGGGGAGCACTCTGCAAGGGCTTGTACCTTCCCCATGAGGGGTTTTACTTGCCCCTGCCCGACGGTATAGCCGAGGTAGGTGGTCTCCTGCCAGGCTATCCGGCATTTCTTGGGGTTTGCCGTCAACCCCGCCTGCCGCAGGGTTCTGAGGACCGCCACGACCTGGTTTAGGTGGTCTTCCCAGCAGCAGCTGTAGATCACGACGTCATCTAGATATGTGGCCGCGTACTCCTGATGCGGCCGCAAAAGGTGGTCCATGAGCCGCTGAAAGGTCGCGGGGGCCCCATGGAGACCAAAGGGCATCCGTGTGAATTGACAGAGTCCCGACGGGATGGCAAAGGCAGTCTTCTCTTTGGAAGCCTCCTCGAGCGGGATTTGCCAGTAACCCTTGCTAAGGTCTAGCGTGGTGATAAACCGGACCTCCCCGAGGCGGCCCAGCAGCTCGTCGACCTGGGCCATCGGATAGGCATCAAAGCGGGATATGGCGTTGACTTTCCGGAAATCTATGCAGAACCGACGGGAGCTGTCAGGTTTGGGCACCAGGACCACCGGACTGCGTCACTTGTTCCGGGATGGTTCGATGACCCCCAGGGCCAACATGGCCTGGACCTCTTCCTCGACCTCCTGGCGCATTCAGTACAGTACCGGCCGGGCAGTTTCCCGTATGATTTTCCCGGGCTCGGTTTGGACTGTGTGACAGGTTAAGGTCGTGTAGCCCGGTAGCGCCGTGAAGGTTCTCCGGAATGCCCGCAGGAGACATTTGGCCTGTTTACGTTGTTCGTCCGTCAGGGAGCACCCCAGCGTGGGCTCAGTTAAGTCCTCCGTCTGGGCCACCTCCGGACCTAGCTCCAATTCCGGCAGGCACGGGTCGATCAATAGGCCCTCCCGGTCACACCACAGCTTCAGCAGCTTGACATGGTATAGGTGCTTCTCCTTCCGGCAGCCCAGTTGGCGAATTTCATAATTAACGGGCCCCACCTTCCGAGTTACCTCGTAGGGGCCCTGCCAACGGGCCAATAAGTTCGATTCCCTGGAGGGTAGGAGCAGCAGAACCCGATCTCCGGGAGCAAACTCTCGCACCTGCGCTTCTTGATTATAACTTCGCTCCTGCCTCTCTTGGGCTACCTTCAGGTTTTCCTGCGCCAGGGTCCCCGCCTGAGTAAGGTGTTCCCGCAGCCGGAGGACGTACTGGAGGAGGCCCTGGGTTGGGGAGGCTGACTGCTCCCACGTCTCCTTCATTAAGTCCAGGAGGCCCCATGGCCTCCGCCTGTACAAGAGTTCAAAGGGGGAAAATTTGGTTGACGCCTGGGGGACCTCCCAAATGGCTAGTAGCAGAGGTGGTAGGAGTTGGTCCCAGTGGCGTAGCTCGTCTGGTAAGAACCTTTTCAGCATATCCTTGAGGGTACGATTGAACCGTTCTACCAACCCATCCGTCTGGGGGTGGTAGACGGAGTTGTGGAGTTGTTTTACCCCCAGGAATTGGCAGACCTGTTTCAGTAACTGGGATGTGAAGTTAGTGCCCTGGTCGGTTAGGATTTCTTTAGGCAATCCCACGTGGGAAAACACCTTCACCAGTTCACCCGCGATGGTCCGGGCCGTGATGCTCCACAGGGGGATAGCCTCCGGGAACCGGGAGGCTTAGTCGACAAGGACCAGGATGTACTGAAACCCAGCCGTGCTCTGGGGAAGTGGGCCCACCAGGTCCATGGCGACTTGCTCGAACAGTTTTTCAACCAGTGGCATGGGGACCAAGGGCGCCTTGGGTACCCGAAGTGGGGCGGCCAACTGACACTCCGGGCAGGAGTTGCAGTATCGCTTTACATCGCCATCAAGCCCCGGCCAGTAGAATCGGGTCTGAATTCAGGCCAGGGTCTTCTCGTGCCCCAGGTGTCCCTCTGCTGGTACGTCGTGGGCCAGGCTTATCACGGCCCATCGGTGGCAGCGGGGCACAACAAGTTGCATCTGCGGCTCCCGCGTACAGGGGTCCCGCTCGACCCAATACAGTCTGTCCCGCCGGAGTTCAAAGTGTGGCCACTGCGTGGCCCAATGAGGGTCGACAACTGACCCATCGACTGCCTCGAGTTGCTCGTAGGCCCGGCTGAGAGTGGGATCGGACTGCTGTTCCCGACAGAAGTCCGTGTCAAAGTGAGGCTTGGAGGAGGTTTCCTCCCTCGGACCTTCGGCCTCCTCGTTTCCAGCCCCGACATCCTCGGCGTCCTCTTCTGTCTCCAATGGGGGCTCCTGGGGCTCGGCCTCTAAGGCCGGTATGGACCGGAGGAGCCCCTCAAAGGTGGGCCAATCACATCCCAGGATCACGGGGTAGGCTAGTCGGGGGGCCAAGCCGACTACCAGCGACCGAGTGAGGCCATTGACAGCTAATCAGGCCTGAGCACTCAGGTAGGGGGGGACATCCCCGTGGATGCACTGTAAGTGGATGGGCCCCAGGCCAGGGTCGATTGGTGGTCCCACAGCCCGGCGGACCAGCGTTTGGCCACAGCCCGAATCAACTAGGGCCATTGTGGCTTGATCCCCCACAACCACCGGGATCGTTAGTCTGGGGGGCTGGGGCCGTCGGGCCCAGCCTTCCCCTGCACAGACCTGCCCAAAGCTACATTCCATCTCTGGACAGTCGCGTTGTAAGTGGCCGGCCTTCCCACATCTGAAGCAGGGTCCGATTTCCGGGCGTCCACCCCGGGGACCGGCGGCTCAAGGGCTTCGGGGGGGCTTCAGCGAGGCCCCGACAGGCCCGCGGGGGAGACCCGTGGAGCCGAGTGCGGGGCAGGATCCGGGTCTTGGGCCTGGAGGGCCGACCCGGGGTCCAGTCCGTGGTTTGGACGCCACAGCCCAGACGAGGCGGATGCTCTCTTTTCTCCGCGGGGTTGGTCAGGCCCCGGGGTGGGTGGCCGAAAGACGGGCCCCATAGAAGCCTTCGCGGCCAGGAAGTCCTCCATCAGGGAGACCGCCGCCCCCAGTGTGACTGACCAGTGGCGGAGTACCCAGGCCCTTCCCCGGGCAGGCAGAATATGCACAAATTGTTCTAAGACCACCTGCTCGGTCACTTCCTCCGCCGTGCGGGTTTCCGGTTGGAGCCAGCGGCGGCAGGCTTCCTTCAAGCCTTGGGCAATCAGCCGGGGACGGGCACCTGTCAGGTAGGTCTGGCCCCGAAACCGTTGCCTGAAGGTTTCGGGACTGACATCCAAGGCGTCCAGGACCGTCGCCTTCACCCGGACGTAGTCCTTGGTGTCCTCCGTCGCCAGCCTGCGATAGGCAAGCTGGGCAGGTCCGGTTAGGTACGGGGCCAAGAGAGTGGCCCATTGGTCTCGGGCCCATCCTGCAACAAGGGCCACGCGCTTGAAAGTGACCAAGAAGGCCTCAGGGTCATCCCCCGGGCCCATCTTGGTCAGGCGCAGGGGAACCGGCAGACGGGAGCCCCCGACATCTTCTCCCGTGGCCCCGTCGGCGGGGCGGGACACAGGCCCGAGAAGCAGCTGTAGCTGGCCTCCTAGTTGCTGGATCAGCTGTTGCTGGTGTTCTAGCTGAGCGGCATGTTGCTGCTGTTGCTGCTGGAGGTGCGCGGCATCCCGCTGTTGCTGCTGTTCGAGATGGGTGACCTGCTGCTGTTGCTGCTGCAGCAGTTGCATCGCCTGCTGTCGTTCCTGGCTCTCCGCCAGTAGCTGGAACAGCCATTCGATATCCATGTCTCTGGCTAGGGAGGGCTGGTTGCACTACTGCCCTCCTACCAGCCCCTTCTCACAGGGGCGAGGGGTTCAGCTTCCCCACTTCTGATACCAGTTGTAAACGAGGGTGTCGCTGAGGCTCGACCCTCCCTGGTGAGGAGGGGAGCCATACCGGCCTCAACTTGTCGTCTGAGGGCCTCGGTCCTCGGAACTGCAGTCCACCATCCGGGTAGCTCGGTCCCTCTGGATAGGACCGAGCAACGGCACAGTCAAAGGGGGCCCAGCCCTCGGTTCAGGCGGAGCACCAAACATACAGTTATCTCAGCTCCGGCCCTCTTGATTCAGGGGGGGAGCTGTCAAGAGTTCAGGTAGCTCGGGCCCTTTGGGGCAGGACTGAGCAGTGGCACAGTCAAAGGGGGCGCAGCCCTTGGTTCGGGTGGGGCACCAAACACACAGCTATAGCAGCTCCATTTAAATGGCCTCCTTAGGCCAGGGAGAGGGGGATTCTGCCACCCGGGGACGGGTGGCAGGGGGAACGCAGGCCCACTCACTCCACTGCATTCCAGCCCGGGGCTCTGGTAGCGGTGGTCACCGCTGCAGGTGGTCAGTGGGGATCCTGACCGCAACACACTGCCATGGGTACCGGAAAATCTGCAGCCTGACTAGGGTCGGCTGCCCCCGGGCTACTTCCACAATCCCCCTCCGTGCCTACCTGATCCGTGGTGTCAGCTTCAGGGAAGTCCCACAACATAGGTTCCTCACAGTTAGGGCTGGGCGGCAGGTCCGGCAGCTCCTCCGGGAAGTCCAGCCAGGCCTGCTCCGGGGTTTCCTCGGGGCCGTAGCAGGGCCGGGGAAGCTCTGGCAGCTCCTCGTCATAGCGAGCTTGGGGAAACTCTGGCAGCTCCTCGTCGTAGTGAGCGCGGGGAAGCTCTGGCAGTTCCTCGTCGTAGCGAGCGCGGGGAAGCTCTGGCCAGTCCGAGCACCGGCCCCTGGCCTCAGCAGCTTCCCAGTCAGGAGCACCTGCTGGCAGGTCTGCTCCTGTCGGTGGCTGGGCTCCAACTGAGGGCTGAGGGCCGGCTTTTATCCTTCCGGGTCGCCGCCTGACCCTCTGAGGGGCAGGACTTCTGCTCAGAGGCCCCGACCCTATGGGTGATTGACGGGGCTCGACCCTCCCGGGTGAGGAGGGGAGCCACACCGCCTCGTTACACAGAGTAAAATTGATTTATTTGGGGTTTGGATCCCATTGGGAGCTGTGTGTCTGGGTAATGGAGGCAGGGAACCTGTGCAGCAGTTTTTAATTAAAGTCTGCAGCTTTGGGGGTGTGGACCAGACCTAGGTCTGTGTTGCAGCAGGCTAGCATGTCTGGCTCAACAAGGTAGGGTTCTGGAGTCCCAAGCTGGCAGGGAAAACCAGCTCAGAGGTAACTTCAGCACATCAGGTGACAGTCCCAAGAGGATCTCTGTGACCAAACCCATCATCCTTGCAATGCTGGATTGCTACCAATTAGTGGGAAATCATTTTGGAGTTGGAAAATCCACTGTGGGGGCCATTGCCATGCAAGTGCGCAGGGCTATTGTCTCCTGCTACACAGGAAAAGTGGACTCCTGGAAACATGCAGGACATAATCGATGCATTTGCAGCAATGAGGTTCCTGAACTGTGGTGGAGCAATAGATAACACACGCAATCCTATTTTAGCACCAGTTCACCTTGCTACAGAGTACATCAACAGAATGGGCTGCTTTTCTGTGGTTATGAAAGCGTTGGATCACTGGGGATGCTTCACTGACATCAGTGTTAGCTGGTCAGGGAAGATGCATTATGGTTGCAGTTAAAGAACACAGGACTGTTCAAAATGCCACAAGCAGGGACTTTCTTTCCTGATCAGCAGATTGCCATTGGTGATGTTGAAATCCAAATAATGATCCTCAGGGACCCAGCCTATCCCTTGCCTCCCTGGCTCATGGAGCCCTACATTGGCCCCAAGAAAAGGTTCAACTACCAGATCAGCAGATGTTGAATGCACTTTTGGTAGATTGAACAGATGCTGGAATAGTTTATTCACAAGACTGGATCTCCGTGGAAAAAAAATATCCCAATAGTTATAGCTGCCTGCTGCGTCTTGTATAATACCCAGTAGCAAATAGGGGGGAAAGTTGCTGCCGGGGTGAAGGGCGGAGGTGCAGCAGCTGTCTGATGACTTTGAACAGCCAGACACAAGAGCTATTAGAAGAGCTCAGTGTGGACCTATACAGCTCAGGGAGACTTTGAAAGAACATTTTAACAGAGAGCCACAGTAATGTGGTGTACTGAGTTCTACATGGCCCTGCTGTTTTGAGGCCTGTTAGGAATTGTGTGGTGCTTGGTGCACATCTATGAATATAACACTATCAATGCACCTATTGATTTTTGCGATGCTTGCTGAACACTTGATTGTTACACTGTTTGTCACTGATCCTATGGATTGTGTCACACTGTACAGTAACAAGTGGCTGCTTTCAGAACTGCTAGGCACTCTGCAGTATATGTTGCAAACTAACAAATATGAATTCTTTTCCAAAGACTAGAATTTCATTCAGTAACAATCAGTGCAAAGAAAGATCTACACAATTTAGAAGTAAATATATTAAAAACTTAGTAAATTCACAGAATAGAACTTAACTGGAGGAAGAACATTCATGCCCCTTTTACCTACACAGACAGCAATCGTGGTTTTCATGGTGTATGTGAAGCTGATTGTCCTGTATGTCCCTTAGGGTGGAGTGGTAGGGTTATGGATGTAGCCCTGATGCCACATAAAATGTTGAGGATGGGAGTGTAGAGAAGTACTGTAATGGAGTTCTCCATGGACTGCAAAGGGAGTCAAGTCTGATTGTTGAAACTGTATGTCCACAAGAGTCAGCAGCATGTTTGCTGCCAAAGAAGCCCCATGATGTCCTAGGGCATCTTCATCTCCTTTTCTGGATGGGATACCTAGGCTTTTCTCCTGTCATCTTGTCTTCTACAGGATGTCTGTTATGTTCATCCTCCAGGTCCTTTGCTCACAGTTTGATGCAGGCCTGACTTGCAGGATCTCACTGAACATTTAGTCTCTAGTTCTCTTTTTCTCCTACTTAACTGGTTCAGACTTTCTGTGGATGTGGAGATGGAACCCCTCAAGGCCATGACAGTAGCAGTTACAGATAAAACCCACCGAGGTACCATTATCAGTATAGTCACAATGGAGAGCAAATGTTAAGGTTCAGAACTCCTTTCTCTTGCTCCCTTACAGTTTTAAGCAAGACATGGTTATTGTTCCTTCTGCATCACAGTGCTTGTGCATGGTGCCACTCACAGCACCAACCAATCATAGGTGCCAACTCTGTGGTTGCGTGAGCCCTGGAGCACCCACAGAAAAAAATTAGTGGGTGTTGAGCACCCACCAGCAGCCAGCTCCTCTCTCCCACGCAGCGCCTCCCATCTGCCTACAGCCTCACTGATAAACTCCTCCTCCTTCCTCCCAGCATCTCCCACCTTCTGCAATCAGCTGTTCCGTCTCATGCAGGAGGTGCTGGATGGGGGAGGGAGAGGAGTGAGGATGCGGTGCGGTGCGCTCAAAGGAGGGGGCAGAACTGGGTGGGAAGAGGCAGGGCAGGGGCTGGGGAACAGGGATGGGGGCAGAGCTTGGGGCAGAGCAGGGGTTTGAGTGCCCCTGGGGCCCAGAGGAAGCTGGCACCTGTGCCAGCCATAGTGAGTATGGCCCATCAGGCTGAAGGAAATGAGGAGGGAATTGCTCAGTTGCAAGAACTATGAGCATAGGGCAATGGCACTGAATAAGCATATTATTTTGCTGATATCTCATTCCTGATGATAACATAGGAACAGAGCACAGCTGCTGTTGGCATCCCAAGGCCACCCAGGGCTGTATGCAGCTAGGCTGTGTGCTTCAATAGTCGCTGCCGAAATTATCACTAACTGGCATGGAAAAGTGTCCTGCTGTGGAGAAAGAAATGAGGCTGCCATCCTTAGAAACCTTTGGGAGGGGATTGCAGAGTACTTCCATGAAAATTTCATCAAGATCTGTCAGGAAGATTCAAGGGACATCTCTGTGTCCATAAACAATCTTCTCTGCGTAGCCCATCCTGCCTAATGGTACAGTAGAATGAAAAGCAGATAACACTACCTTTCTCTGTTGTACCTCAACATCTTCTAGTAGGACTAAATTAATGAAACATTAACATGTGTCCTGCTAAGTTGGGAGTGTCCTCAGTACATCATTGTAATTGGAAATACAATTCACACTTCGCCAAGTTTCTTCCCCTGCATCAGGCTCACCTGTGCTTGAATGCCAGGACTCACTGGAATGCAGTGAAGTCTCAAACAGGTCCTGGCTTGCTGCATAGCTGGACCCCCAGTCCCATGTTCCTCATTCTCTTCCTCCTCCTTGTCCTAACTGTTCACGCCTGGGCCTAGGACTTGGGCTCCTCAGAGGTATCCACAGTGTTCTGGGGGTGGTAATGGGGTCTCTACCAACTATGGTATGCAGCTTTTAATAAAAGCAGCAGGTCTGCAACTTTGCACCAGATTGACTGTTGGCTTCCCTGGCCTTCTAGGGTGCCTGACACAGTTCCTTGGCTTTCAAATGGTACTACTGCTGATCCCTGTCATACTCCTTCTCCTGAATCCCAGTGCAATCGGCTTGTAGATATCAATGTTTCTACCGCTGGTCCATAGTTGCACTTGTACAGCTTCTCCCTGCAAGCCCAGGAGATCCAATATCTCCTGCCCGCTCCAAGACAGAGCATGTCTGGACCATGTAGCTAGTAGGTCAGTTGGGCAGTTGTATATTACAATGGAGAGCTGCTAGGTGTTCATGCCAAGTTGGGCAATCAAGAAAAGGCATTTCAAAAATATGTGGGCTTTTTAAAGAGGTGTGGGGAGGTGGGGAACTGGCTTCCAGTGTACATGATCCCTGCGAAGTGGAATTCACAACAGTGACCAGAGCAGTCAAGGTCAGGGATTGTGGGACAGCTGCTGGAGGACTGTTAGGGTTGACAAAAGTAATGCAGTGTCTACACTTGGGCTGCATCAACCTCAGGACATCAACCATGTCTCAGTACTGTTCAGAGAGGTGGTTTTACTACATTGCTGTAACGGAGCAGTTGTATGGGTGGGAGGCAAATTTAAGTGTAGAAACATGCAGAACTAGGTTGACGCAAAGCAGCCTATGTCAACCTAACTTTGCAGTGTAGACATACCTAAGTGTGCAGCAACTGGGTCCACAAGCACAAACAGTTCCCTAGTGTGCTTTGATCTACTCCCACATTAAAGGCCCAGCACCAGCTCTATTGCCAACTGAAACTCCAGCTACTGTCCAGCCTCCATGAGCTCAGTCCCTACCATGCTACCATGTCCTTCAGTCTATGTAACCAATAGAAGATTATGGGACTGGCTGACCCCAGGCAATGAACAATTTTGTACCCACTATAAGTCCACCCCTGTGCAACCAAGGTCCACAAGTGCAAAGCTCTTCAGAAGGGGCAAGGAGAAACAGGGGACATACAGTTCAAACATCTGTGATACTGCAGTGGTTGCACAGTACATAGTTTGGAAATTTTGAACTTTTGTTGCTTAGGTGGTTCATTCCGCACTTTTTTGTTTTAATGGTTTTTGTCTCTTGTTTGAAACTGGTCTGTCTATAAAGTTTGTTAGTTATTAAAATACAGGTACATGTTTCAAATCCAGAGTTTTGTTTGCAAACAAAAAAAGTACCAAGGTTACATGAATAAATTTTATTGACTTCATAAAAAATAAAACACCAGCACAGCACTATATAAGCTGTATATGGAGCTTTATGAATAATTTTTATTAAATTTCATAGGCTGCATTGGCCCCTAAATTTGTGGGATAATTTGTGTGAGAAAACTGTACTATACTACACTACTTCATTCCTTCTCATCCATAGCACCCAGTAAACCCCTTGGGCAGGCGCACAAGGATGGCTGATTTCCACTGTGGGTGGGGATCCCACCCCAGTAAAGATAGGTACACTTTCTGGTTTCATGTAACTTTTCTGTAATCCAGCAGTGTCTTTCATCCACTCTTGGAGAAATGGCTCCTCTTTCACCTTGCAAACATTGTGCAGTCTGACCACAATCATCATGATCCCTTGGAGTCTGAGGATAATAGTCCTCCATAAAATGATAGATATTACTGGTGGATCCACAGATGACTAATGAGACCAATCCAGGATCCACAGGTCTTGTCACAATTGGGGCAGACATTTCCCAATGGAAAGGGTGGATCTGAGTTGTTTTGTCATAAGAACGGCCGTAGTGGGTCAGACCAAAGATCCATCTAGCCCAGTATCCTGTCTTCCAAAGTTGCCAATGCTAGATGCTTCAGAAGGAATGAACAGAACAGGTAATCATCAAGTGATCCATCTCCTGTCACCCATTCTTAGTTTCTGGCAAACAGAGGCTAGGGACACAATCCCAGCCCATCCTGGCTAATAGCCATTGATGGATACTTCTTCCATGAACTTATCTAGTTCTTTTTTGAACCCTGTTATAGTCAGGCTGTGCCATACGCAGCATGCACAGCCAGTTTGAGCACTTTCCAGTGGTCTTTGGGGCTCTCCATCTCAGTTTTGATATTCATACGTTTCTTGGTGGGGCACTGCTGGAAAAGGTCATGTTTAACTGGGTTCTTAAGAGTCTTGAGGTTCTTCTGTCTGGCTGATTTCTTCGGCATTTGTCATTTTGGTGCAAGTTTTAAGGAAGTAATGGAGTGGATAAGGCGATTGTTGGATAGACAATCGTCAGCATCAGTCTTCACTTTGGCAACATAAATGTCTTCATGATCACCAGCACGGACTGTGACATAGTCAATCAGATGCCATTCATTAGATCGTGGGTGTTCCGATGATGTCTTATTCTTTCAACAGAACATGGTGTTCATGATAATTAGGTCATGTTCTACATTGATCAGGAGAAGAATTCTGTTGGAATTGGTCTGGCACATTCCTCACCATTAAAAAGCTCTAAGTCACATCCAACTATTGCAAATTTGCCAAGGAGTATGAACTTGTCCTCTTTGGGAATGGCGGAAAGAATTTGGTCAAGGTTGGCATAAAATCCTTCTTTGGTTTCACCATCAGCATCAAGGTTTTGGAGCATATGCACTGAGTGTTGCATGCTTATTCTTGGCAAGTTTAAGGCAGAAGGGCAGGAGTCATTCACTGATGCTAACTGGTAATTCACAGAGTTGGCGGATTTAATTTTTAATAGTGACACCAACACCGTAGATTTGTCATTCATCATCACCTATTCCTTTCCAGAAAAATGTGCAACTGTCACCTTGTTCCTTGAGCTGTCTTTCTCCTGCACATTGGGTCTCACTCATTGCAATTACATCAATGTCACGTCTCCTGAGTTCTCTGGTTGTGATCCACTGGGGCAGGGCTGAACACAATAATGAAGACAGAACGGACAACACTGGAATCCATATGGTTCTGAAGGCAGTGAGATGTGAATTTCAACCTGCCAAATACACATTCCATTATCATCCTACAGATACTGAGTCTGTAACAGAACTTTCTTTGCCAGGCCATCTGAGGTCAAGATATAGTTTCATCAGCTCTGGCAGAAGGAGGTGAACAGAGTCCCCTGGAATAACAGTAGGGGCAGAGAATCCATTTATTATAATATAATTTGGAGGGAATAAGGTCCCTGCTTGTCTATGAAAGTAAAGTCCGGATCACCAGAAAACTTTGGCATCATGCATCCTGCCAATACATTCAGTGTTGGTGTCCATAACCCGCTTCTGTGGTCCACCAAGGCCCTTGCTGTTTATGTACTCATTTTCTCTTTATGGAGGACCAATTATGGGCATGAGTCCCATTGATAGCCCGAGTACAGTTTGGGAAACCTATCCCTCAAAGCTGGCAATTATTTCCACTACATGGTTTATGCTAACAGCCTTTGGCTAAACAACCATCTTGATCACGTTGCATACCTCCGCAACCACAACTCCCATAGTTGACTTGCCAACATCAAACTGGGTTGCCATAGACCAGAAGCAGCCTCAGGAAACCAGCTTCCAGAAATAGCAGTGAAACTATAAGTAGGAGGTCTTCCAGTGGTGCTGGATCCATGATCTGACTCTGGTAGCAGGGGGCATGCAGACAGCTGTATGTTTTGGCAGGCTAAGGGTACTTCTAATCAAGTGCTGCAGGATGGAGAGACAATTTCTCTAACAATACACCAGTGGTGGTGGCTGTAGCACCCTTCCGGGACCGCACTCAGTACAGCAGGGGTCCCTGCCTTAGTCCACAAGTTTTGGGCTGCCTCCCTGAAGCAGGGTGGCCTGAGCCATAAGCTCTGTCAGTCTCTAAACAGTTAAATAACAAACTCAGAGTTTGGCTGACTGTGCCTTTAAATAAATAAAACCTCAAAGGCAATGAGTTGCAATGCTAGAGTTCTTTCAGGCATTACAGTGCTAGGGCAGAGGCAATTATAACCTGATGGACTCAATGGTTCGCCCAAAAGCTTCAACTTTCTTTGTATATTGTTGAGTAGCACTCGGGGGGGTGGGGGGAGAAATGGGCACTTTTTCTACCTTTGCAAACAAAATATATAATTTCTAATTGAACACCTAATCTCCCCTTTTCACTGCGGTTTGTCTATGCTAGGGACTTTTTCTAAAAAATTCTCACCATTGCTAGCACTGATTCAGCTCCACACTGTGAGCAACATGGAGAATCCTTGTGCTGAAGGGTTGCTATAGGCATTTTGAGCCAGTTTACATGACACAGTGCTGAAAAGGGCTAATACACCCAATATTCCTAACTGCCTTGCAACTCGTGTAGTTGTTTTCACCTGCATTCACTTGCACCATTCCTATTCGTTCTCACTCTGCACAGGAATAAATGACTACACAGAGCACAACATAGGAGAGGTAATATCTTTTATTAGACCAACTTCTGTTGGTGTGAGACACAAGCTTTTGAGTCACACAGAGCTCTTCTTCAGGTCTGTGTAGCTCAAAAGCTTGTCTCTCTCACCAACAGAAGTTGGTTCAATAAAAAGTATTACCTCACCTACCTCATCTCTCTAATAGCGTGGGACTGACATGGTTACAACTACACTACACAGAGCACAAGACAGTGGAGGATCAAACCTTTTTCATCACCCTACCATGATGGAATAGGGCTATTCAGGCAAATATAGTTTATTGTTGCAATACAGTGCAAGGCCTACCAGAGTCAGAAACCCTGCCCCATGCACACATTACCCACTACCAAAGTTCCCTGTAAGCTGTGTGGCCGTGCAGCAGGCTATCAAGAGACACAGAGGCGGGGAGAGGCACACCTCGCCCAGCTCAGTCTCGCTGAGGCTGCCGGGCAGAGGAGCCCTTCCCACAGCCTGGCCCAGGCCCAATGGAGCTGCCACCACTGGGGAGAGGAGCTCCTCACCCAGCCCAGCCCCACTGGAACTGCTGTGGCCCAGGACAGGTGCCTCTCACCCGGCCCCAAGCTGCTGCAGTGAGAGAGGGTTGGGGAGAGTCCTTTCTCCCGGGGCAGCCTGCACCCCAAACCCCTCAGCCCCACCACAGAGTCCTCACCCTCAGCCTGAGCATCCTCCCACACTCCGAATCCCTCAGCCCTACCCCCACCACACATCACCTCCATATTGGTGCCCATAACAAAATTCATCCCACACATGGACGTAAAAAATTAGAGGGACCACAGCCTCACACTGTTAGAAATCTTCTGGCTGCACCCCTTCAATACCCGCTCCTCAGAACTAGGATTGCCAATTTTGGTTGGGCATATTCCTGGAGGTTTCATCACATGAGATAGTCTTTAATTAAAGATTAATCTTTAATTTCTGGAGACTCTAGGACACTCCTGGAGGGTTGGCAACTGTACTCAGAACAAGTGTCCTAGTTACGCATTTTGAAAATCCTGTTCCCCTCTTTACATTAATAAAGGAGGAAGTAAAGTTGATCACATCTATTCCACATGGGAAGATTACTTGTTCTTTTTCTATGGAACAACTGTGATGGCTTTTTTTAAAGCAAAATCTGGCTAGGTACCAACTTCAGCTAAACCACTATATGACAGATATATCCAGCTGCACCCTGGCTGCTAAATGATCCATCCACGGAACTGACCACATGCTGGTCACTTAGTTCTTTGGGATTAACTGTCCCTTCCATCAAGTTGGTTTAGACTAATGTTGCTGTTCATCATGTAATGCAAATCTTCCTAAGAAAGACACTTATGCTATTGATTACAAAGGATGTCCATTTCGACAGCCATTATATAACAAAGGTCAAACCTTGTGTGCAGCACATTTGCTGCATAAGCTTGAGAATTACCTCATGATACTGATATTTCACAAGTGTCACAGACTATTTAAATGTGCACCCTTTGTACTAAATGACATTAAATATCTTGTTTAGCACCATTAAGGGCTTATTTATGCCACTTAAGAGCTGAACTACGGAGTGTGAGGGCACATGCTGCCTAAATGTCCACCTGAGACATAATGCCTGAGAAATGCCCAGAGAGAGAGAGGACATGCCACCTGCACATTGATTTGAAATATAATGGTTGAGAAGCAGTAGGTGTAGCCGTAGGGAGGGCAGATGCTGCCTTATATCAAAGGTCAGATCCTGGGCAATGCTATGCCTTCCTTGTATTATTCCTGTGCTGGAAACAAGTCACCACGCTGCCTTAAATGAGCAATTTAGAATTCCCCTGGTGTGGGAGAATCCCTAGCCAGCTGAGAACCTGAATAGCCAGCTCTGCACCTTCTTCTGTTCTCCCCAGCAGAGGGGCATGTCTGTGGTAGGAGGAGATTTGACTGGAGCATGCTGCATTCAGGCGCTGTCTATACTAGGAAATTAGGTCAGTATAACTATGTCACTCCAGGGTGTGAAAAATCCATACCCCTGAGCAATGCAGTTAAACTTACCTAGCCCTGGTGTAGACAACGGTAGGTCAATAGGAGAATTCTCCTGTTGACCTAGCTACCACCTCTCAAAAAGATGGAGTACCTACGCTGACAGGAGAACCCCTCATGTTGGTGTAGAGAGTGTCTTCACTAAAGCATTAGTGTGGAGCAGCTGCAGCATTTTATATTCACAGACAATCCTTGAAGCTGAGGATTGAGGCCAAAGTCTCTAGCAGCTCTATAAGGAGCACAGTGAGAGCCATCTTTGCTACATCTTTAGGAAGATATAGTCAGTACTCACTAGTGCAACAGTGCTGCACTATATAATTTGGCTACAATGAGATGTCTGCCCCCTGAGCAGCTCCAGATCATGGAGCAATTGCAGGTGTCCTCTGCCCAGAGGCTTACACGATGCTTAGTCATTTTCTAAATAGGATGTAGAAGAGTTATACATCATTAAGTGGCTATTGTATGGTCAGGATTTGGTCCTTTGGTTTGAAATGCTTCCTTCTAAATGCAAATTAGTGTAGGGACATGTGGGAATTTTTCCATTCTTTTTCAATAAAAAAGACAAATCAAAACTGAATTAAACCACAGAAGAATATTTAGTGTCCACGAAAGATCTCATAGGGCCTGACTCACCAATGCATTACCCCTATTTTACTGTGGTGCCACTCCACTCACATTGGTGAATCAGATCCATGGTCTATAAACTGCTTGTGTGCCCAGGAGAAGTATCAGTCAGCCTGTATATTTTATCCTGACTTCCAAAACAGTTAGCAGCTGTACACAATATATTATTATTATTAGTTATTATTAGTTATTATCTATATGGTGGTAGTGTCTAGGAGCCTCAGTCATTGACCAAGAAGTCTCTGTGCAAACACAGAATAAAGACAGTCCCTGCTCAAAAAGAATTTTGTTCTAAACCTACCCCATCAGTAATGCTTTCTAGGTATACTTGGGTCTGATTCTCTCCTCACTTGTAGCACTGTAAATCAGGAATGACCCCAATGAAATCAGTGGAGTTACACTGGCATAAAATTAATGACCCACAGTGGTTCAGCAGCCTGGGAAGCAGTCTAATAAGTGGCACTGAGGTTCACCAGCAGCTATAAACCCAATCTGACAAGCCAGCGAAGGCATGTCATACTGGCAGTGTCAGCAGGAATCTGAAACACACTTTTTGAGCTGAAGAGAGACTCCCTCCTGCTTAGTACTCATATTTCCCATCATCACATGTGTAGCCAGTTTACATGTGTCAGCCATAAAAATATTAGTGTTGCTGAGACCAGAAGTTAAGGTTTTGCATTATGGCGAGTTAATGAATGTGTTGTTTAGCATGTATCTTTATCTATTGCAAATGGAGGGGAGTTCCTTGTGGGGTGTTTAGGTATGGTAAACAAGGTTTTCCTAACCTGTCAGCTCCCTGTGTGGAGCGCATCTGTAGCTGGCATGATCAGTTGGGCAGTTGCATATAACAATGGAGAGTGGCTAGGTGTGCTCACCAAGCTGGACAATCATTTGAAAAAATATGTGGACTTTTTAAAGGGGGTATAGTGAAGTGGACAGGCCTCCCTCCTCCAGGGTGAGTGAGGGAGCATTATATGCCCCTTGGAGGGTGGAGCTGAAGCCTCCCCGCCCTGCTTGCTGGAAGGAGAGGAGCGGGGCCGGAAGTATAAAAGACCAGACCTGCAGCCCATTCTGGGGGAAACCTGCAGAGGAGAAGGACGTCCCGCTGGTTCTGGAGCAGCTCAAGGCAGATCCCCTGCCTAGCTTGATCCACGCCCCAGGTGTGGACGATGACTGGCCTGGAGTGCTCACTACCATTTACCTGGAGGAGCCGGAAGGTACCCACCTCAGGGGAGGCAAGAAGTGGCCCAGGGGCAGCCAACTGATGTAGGGTTGGCTGCAAAGCCCAGCCCCCCAGCGTTGGCGTGTTGCAGCTGGATCCCCGCTGACCCTAGGGCAGCTGATTCTGCCCCTTCCAGGGCCTGGGCTGGGATGCGGTGGAGTAGGGAGGGCGCACGTCCCCCTGCAAGCCCAGGCCCCAGCCTACTTTTTAAGACTGAAGTGTTTGCCCCTTAAGACTGTTAGAGGACAGGCTGCCTGAGCCCAGGCAAGCCCAGTACTCAGGTAAACAAAGACAAGCCTGGAGACAGGCTATCGCAGTCCTCCAGGGACCTCCCTCCTCCGAGGTGAGTGAAGGAGAGTTACAGGGGGGAGTTGGTTTCCCAAGTATGTGACCCCTAGGAAGTGGTATTCACAGTTGTGACCAGAGTGGTCATTGTGGGACAGCTGCTGGAGGAATGGCAGGGTCAACATAGGTGATGCAATGTCTATACTCAAGGCCAGGTCTACACTGCAACTTTAAATCGGTTTAATGGCCGATATACCGATTTAACGCTGTATCCGTTCACACGACGTCGTCATTAATATCGAGTTAA
>NC_133771.1:136884657-137098272 GCF_003597395.2 Chelonoidis abingdonii
GTGGACGTCGGTGGCGATACCTGCTGTCTGTTGTGTGTGGCTACACCGTCACACAGGAACACCTGAATATTTCAAACTATTACAAAATGCGACCTTGTATGAGATCACATTGTGCTCTGTAAGTGGGGAAGTTGGTGTTTCTATGTGAAAGGTTACTATCATTGCTCTGTAAAAGGTAATCTTCCACATTACTTATCACCCTGGTTTGCCTTCCCCATGCAGCTGCACCTTCTCTGAAGTCCCTATGCCATCACAGCGTGCTGTGATACGGCGGTAGGAAGAAGAAGACGCGAGATGAAATGTTCACAAAATTATTGAAGTAACCGCAATGGAGGATAAACACGGAATGATTGGAAGATGTGGTTAGCAAAGTAAGGAAGATGCCAGTGAACGATCTGAGAGGGCTAGGCAGGAAGACCAGCGTTGGAGAGAAGCAACGCTGGATCTGCTGCGTTCTCAAACTGAAATCCTCCAACGCATGTGCATCTTCAGAAGAGCAGCACAGTAGCAGAGTGCCGCTGCAGCCCCTGTATAACCTCCCTGCAAGCCCACGTCCATATACTACCTCACCCAGCGTGTAAGAACGCGTGGGGAAGGCTTCTGCACCGCCTACTCCTCCACACCCCTGCAGAGTTCAAGGAAAAGCTGTAATTACGCTACGTGGCTTCATAGCCTTTCCCTTCCCCCTCCTTCCAAAGCACAGCAGCCAGGACACGTTCCTATTCTCTGCCTTTTTTATAGTTCCTTGTAATAATCAATACATCGAAAGGGGTCGGCGGTTGCTTACAGGGAATCTAGTAAGAAAAAAACTCAATGATTTTACAGTATGCATAATTACTGTTAATGATAATAAAGGATTTTTAAACGATACAGAATTTATTTCCTTCACAACCTGTAATTGAAAGGGGGGGTGGTGTGCTTACACTGAATAAGTCCATCAAGTGCGAGAGGGTTCATCAAGGGGAAGCAAACAGAGTCACACCGTACCCTGGCGTGCTGAAACTCGTTTTCAAGGTCTCTGATGCGCAGCGCCTCCAGTTGCTCTTTACTATTCCGCCTGGTCTTCTGTGCTCCGTACTCAGCGGCCAGTGATTTGCTCCAGCCTCCCACCCAGCCATAAATGTCTCCCCCTTAGTCTCACAAATTGTGGAGCACACAGCAAGCAGCATAGCAAGCGGGACATTGGTTTGGCTGAGGTGCTGAGCGAGTAAAGTAATGATCGCCAGCGCACCTTTAACGGCCAAATGCACATTCTACCACCATCCGGCACTTGCTCAGCCTGTAGCTTGAACAGCTCCTGACCCCTGTCCAGGCTGCCAGTGTATGGCTTCATGAGCCATGGCATTCAAGGGTAGGTTGGGTCCCAGGTAACTAAGGCATTTGAACATTCGGTTATTTTCTGGTCTGGGAAGTAATTCCCTTGCTGTAGCCGTTAAAACAGACTAGTGCTCCTGAAAGCAAGAGCGTCAGTCATAACCCTCCTGGCCATCCCACGTGGTAGTGGTGAAACGCCCTTGTTCCACCAGTGCTTGCAGCACCATTGAAAATACCCCTTGCGTTCACGTACTGGCCCTGTTCGTGGGCCAAGATAGGATATGGGTTCCATCTATGTGCCCACCACAGTTCGGAAAACCCATTGCAGCAAAGATGCACTATCACCGCACTTCCCAGATCCAACCCTTTCGTAGCACAGTTATACATTGGCTACTTGCATCACTGCAGCCCCCACAGTAGATTTCCCACTCCAAAATTGATTCCTGACTGACCGGTAGATCTCGCGTTGCAATCCAGAGGCATTTGCCACTCGCTCTCACTGTGAGGGCTGCTCTCATTTTATTACGGCGTTTCAGGCAGGGGAAGCATGTCCAATGTTCTAAGAAGTGCTCTTTCGCATGCGAAAGTTTCGCAGCCCTGCGAATTGTCCCACACCCGTCAAAACAATGCTGTCCCACCAGTCTGTGCTTGTTTCCCCAGTGGCGTTCAATGGGTAGAAGATGCCCTGTTAATAGCAGTAGCTCCAAACGCTGGGCAGCGGTTATGGGATTCTGCTCCATCTGTCATCGCTGTCCTCGCCGCTCAGCAATAGCTGCCTCCTCCTCTCCTCCTGCTTTGCAGTTCATTTGTTCAGTATATGTCAGCACGAGAGTACGCGAGGTGTTGACAACGGTCAGGATACCGTTTGTGATCTTCAGGGTCCATGATTGCTGTGCTATGGCGTTGCTCAATGCACTCCGGCGAAAAAGCGCCAAAGGGTTGTCTGCTGCCTTCACAAAGGGAGGGTGAGGCTGTACCAGCCACCCCGGGCAATGTTTTCATGCCCCATCGGCACTGTGCTCTCAACACAGAAGTTGGGAACTATGGGATAGTGAAGGACAGGCTAGGCTACCCACAGTGCACCGCTCCTTAAATCGATGGTAGCCTTGGACCATGGACGCAAGCAATCGATTTTGTGATCGCATTGTGGACGCGCAAAACCGATTTTATAACATCGGTTTTGTAATATCAGTTTAAACTACTTCGAAATAATCGTGCAGTGTAGACGTACCCTCACACTACATCAACAACAGTAGGGTCGACCGTGGCTCAACACCATGTGGGGAGGTGAAATTACTGTGTCAGTATAATGAGGCACCTACATCAGCAGAAGATGTAGTGTAAACACATGCACAATTAGGTTGATACAAGGCTACTTATGTTGCCCTAACTTCGCAGACCTTAATCTGCACTACAAAGTTTTGCCAGCAAAACGATGTCCTTTAGAAGTGTGGAAAAAAGTCATGCCCCCAGCCGACATAGCTATGCTAGCAAAAACCCTGCTGTAGATACAATTACACTATGAGAAGAATGGTTCTGTCATTTTAGCTAATGTTTGGCGAAGTGATGTAGCTATGTAGATAGAAATCCTGTCAGCTTATCCTATGTCTCCAATAGGGGGTTCTGCCAGGATAGCTATGCTGGTGGCAAAGGCCCTGTAGTGTAAACAAGGCCTGCATTAACCATGTTTTTGAGCGGTTCTTTTCCCTTGTTTCTTGAGGAAGAGGTGTTAATGAGGGGCCACGATTGGAGGGCACCTGTGGGAGGGGAATGATCTGCCACTTTAGCTACCAGCTCTTCCCTCCTTGTGCCCCTGGTAGGGCTGGAAGGGCCATGGGAAGAAAGAAAGATGGTAACTGATAGGCTTTGGGAGGTACATCTACCAGCTGGAGGCAGCAAAGGGAATAGCGGGGAGCCCCAGGTGTCCTATCCAGTTCAGGGAGCTACTGCCAAGGAAGGGACTCTACACTGCCCTCTGCATTACAGGAGTATTGTAGATGTGTGGAATGGCCCTTTCACCTCAGTGGGGGTGTGCTCAGATGAATAGGACACCCCAAAGAGATTAATAATCTAACACAATAGCTCTGGGTGGTGTGAAATGACCCATTCATCTCAACTGCAGTTCCCTATTATCTCAGTTTCAGCTGTGGAATACTACTGTTCAAGGTAATTTCACTATGCATGTTGGTTTTAGAGCAACTGGAATATTAAAATCTTCTTACTGGGGCAGGGGTGGACAATATCTGAGCAACACCTGAACCAAATTACTCCAAACTTGCACCATTGCCTCTGTTGTGGCATACCAATATCCTAGATAAAATCATTATGAATGTGGATTTTAGAGAATTTTGAAAATTAAAAAGTGCTCATAATGCAGGGGGAGGACATATATTGGAAACCTTTTGATCAAATGGCCTAAATTTGCATGTATATTCTATTTCAGTCCTTGAATAGCTTTTGAATCATTGCTTCCCCAAAAGGGAAGTGGATGGTGAAGATTATCCACGATTGATCCTGAGAGAGTAATATCAGGATCAGAACCATAGTTTGAGCCTCAATATGTGTGTGGTTTTTAAAAAAAAAAATTGGATGCCGTGTGATTTTTTTTTTTTTTTAAGTGGGACTGTATCTCACTCAAACGATTTCAAAAATCTTGACTATTAAACCAACCCCATGGCTATTTTCAATACATGGGTCTTTTGAGGGCCTCTTTCCCCTAATGGATTTTCTTTTACCCTAACCTATTTTTCTGTTGTGCTCTCTGCGCTCTGTCATCTATGTATGGTACATGCAATGGTAGAAAGGGACAAATTTTCACATCCAGAACCAGTCTTTCAGCCCCACAAAGTCAGCGGTTACCCTGATTTTGGGAAATCAGGAATATAAAGGCTAATTTCATTTTTAAAGGTGATCTGTAAATGGGCAATAACTGAGACTGTGCCTTTGTTTCATTTTTTCAGATGTGTAAAGAAGACATGAAGATTGAGGGCCTAGCTATTTTATGTTTGTATGTTTGTTTTGGTTTTTTTGGGGAGAGAAGATATATTTATGGGGCCTCTTTTTATATTAAAAAACCATGTCTTGTCTAGCCTGAGGGATTTATGCTTTGTCTTTATCTAGACTAGAGTTGGTCCTGTTATAATTTGAGCTAATAGATCGTAAATGCTAATTATGTTGATAACTGAGGCTCTCCACAAATGTTTGTTCTGGAGCACAAAGTTTTGTGGTTTGCCTGAGGCTGAACCCCCATGTCCTGATACAAACATTTGCAGAGCGTCTAGATTAGCATTTACAATCATTTAACAAGCAATTGGCAATCAATTACAACAGGAGGACAAACACTAGTCTAGACAAAGCCTATGATAACAGGAGAACTAGTGAAATGATGACATCACAAGAGTCAAGAGACAGAATATTGAGCAACGGAGAGGGGAAGGGATTTTAAATCACACTTTGAAAAACTCTGTTTTCTCTGACTTCGTTAACCTTGATTTAACGTCAGTGCCAAATGAATATTTTGGATAAAGGGTGCATGGGTGCAATTACTGGGAGGGATGAGAGAAACCAATTTGCCTCCAGATTTTTACTATCCTAGAGATGTCAATGTAGATGCAGGGTTAATGTTGTATTCTCATTCCTGATTCCATTGTAGCATTTTTTAATGTAGACTGAAGGGTTATCTTTGTTAGACAGCCAGTACCACCCAGCTATCCACAAGCCAAACATTAGTTACGCGCAGGACCGCCCAGAGGGGAGGGGCAAGTGGGGCAATTTGCCCTGGGCCCCACAGGGCCCCCAAGAGAATATAGTATTCTATAGTATTGCAACTTTTTTTATGGAAGGGGCCCCCAAAATTCCTTTGCCCCAGGCCCCCTGAATCCTCTGGGAGGCCCTGGTTACGTAGGCCTAGGAAGAAACTTCTCATGTGGGTAGGTTATTTATAACTGATCACTTGCCAAAACTGTCTTGAAAGTGTAAGCCAATAACAAGGATTGAAAAGAATGAATTGGGTCTACTTCTGCAGCAGGAGATTGCAGGAAACCTAAAGGTTCTCCCTCTTTGAGGCTATGTCTACACTACTACTTATGCCAGCATAATTTGTTGCTCAGGCGTGTGAATAAACCCGTGAGCGACATAAATTACGCCAGCATAAGTGCTCGAGTGCACAGCACTATATCGGTGAGGGACACCCTACCACCACCAACACAGTGTCTGCCGCTCGCAGAGGTGGTTTTGTTATGCTGACGGGAGAGTTCTCTCCCCTCCCATTGGCATAGAGCTTCACCACACGCGCTGCAGCAATACTGGTACACGGTCGCATATACACAAGCAAACAGCTTGGCTATAAGTCAGCTAAGTCTCGGGTGTATAGCAAAAATCATTTTGCTAACCTTCCCCAGAAGCTATTTGCACAGTGTTGTAACAATGGAGGGTGGGAATTCATGGCTTCCAAGGGAAGTCAAGGGAAGTCCCTACAAGTGATTGAAAACGTTTTGTAATGTTCAAAAACTATTCCAGTTAAAGAGGAGAGAGGCAAAAAACCAAACCAAAAAAACAAACCACCCCCCCAAACCAAACTTCTGATTGCAACTGCCAACAAGCTCTGGGCATCACAATTGCCTGAAAAACATAATGGGTTGTTGTTATAACAACCAGAGACCAGCTGACTGACCTCCCATTTCCTTTTGTCAACCAGCTGCAAGGCTTTTAGGTCAAGCAACAGCCTTGAATTGCACATTGACCACAGTTTACATGATTCCCTTGTGACAGCGTCATACACTTTTTGCCATTTCATTTTACTCAATTATTTGTTTAAATGTCCGAAGTTGCACTGCCTGATGTGAACATTTCAGTAGTATGATAGATAGCCTTATGCTTACATTCTCCATCTCCAAGGCAACATCACATCATCACTCTTTGTGCGTACGGTGCAGTGAGATAAAAAAAAAAAGGTACACTAAATTTCAAATCTAGCTATCTAATGGTGCTACCATGAGAGCAGCAACTTTAATAAAAATTTCAGATTTGCATAAGAGTGATTCAACCATGCAAGCGTGTTACAAATCTGTTTAAGCCTATGTAAACGCTGCATGTCCATTTATAGTGAACTAAACCCTGCAAGTTCACTTGGGGTATGGCTATACTGCCATTAAAAACCTGCAGTTGACCTGTGCCAGTTTACTTGGGCTCATGGGGCTCGGGCTAAGGGGCAGTTTTAATATAGATGTTCAGGCTTGGGCTGGAGCCCAGGCTCTAGGACCCTGCAAGGGGGAAGGTGAAGCCCGAGTCAGCTGGCACGGGCCAGCTGCAGGTGTCTAATTGCAGAGTGGACATACTCTTGGCAGTTCTGGTTCTAATGAACCCTCAACCTCCACAGGGCTGGATTAAGGCAATCTGAGGGCATAAACACACCGTTCATGGAAACCCCATGGCCCTGCCTGCACACTATGGCCCTTCCCTCATGCAGTGGCACCACTCCTCTTCGGGCAAACTTTGTCTGCTCCTCTGCTATCTTCAGTCAGACAGAAGTCTGGTCTTTCATAGAGAAGGGAGGACTCCTCTCACACTCACCTGAGCAGGGCACTCTGTGAGGTAGCCTCTGTTGACGCCTCCCCATCAGAGCTATGATAGGATGGCAGCAAGAAGGTCTCCCCATCCCCCATGAGCCCTTTGTTGGGATGTTATTGGTATGGCACTCTTTAGAGCAGCAGGTTTCAGGGTTACAATGAATGGGGCAGGTCACACCCCTTGGAGCCATTGTTTCATTGATCAGTTATATTTGGCCCATGTTTTCAAGCTTTTCTTCAGACTTATGAGAGTTGGAAACAATTTTTTTAAATGAAAGTTGAGATTCTGATCTCATCATGAGACTCCAGGAGCTGGGGTCTTAGACACAGACATAGAGAATTAATGTCTTAATCTGGCCCTGAATCCCCAAGGAAACTCTGTGGTACCCCACCCTCAAAACAACAACTCTGTACCACTATCAATACTCCCTCTTAGCTATCACCTACTGCCCCAGGTCCTGTTATCCCTCAGTTCCTACAATGGTAAGTGACTGTGCCATACTCATCAGTTATAAGAAAAAGAAAACCTGCTGGAGATATAACATGAAGTAAGAATACTTACAGCTAGGAGGGAGAGAGATAGATGTCTAGCAGCCAGCTGCAAACTAGAGAGTTGTAGTTTGTCTCCACCACAGTTAAAGGACAAGCCCTAGATAGGCAGTCCTTACTCATGCAAACCTCCCAACGAAGTCGTGCAAGGTTGAGCAGCTCTTGGCTGAGATGCTCTCAGAAATCAGTGGGAGATGAAGGTGCTTAGCACCTCTGAGGATCAAAACTCCACTGCCTAGGGCAGCGTTTCTCAAATGCATCCACCAGTGGCTTTTCTTGTGGCCACAGCCTCCTGGGCAGTGACTGGGGCAGGGCACAGAGCAGTACCTCTTCCCCCAGGGCCACCAGAACGGGTTGGGCCCTCCCCCAATCTGGCGCCACAGACACCACATGAGCATGCAGCCAATGAGTTTCCCACCTTCTCAGGGGTGGTGAGGCTTGGGCTTTGGGTTTCAGCTGAGAGCGGTGGGTGGCAGGCTCCAGTCATGGGACTTTGGGCTCTGGCCCTGGAGCCCAAGCACATGGCAGCGGGTGCCAGCTCTGGGCTCAACCCCACCATTGTCGCTGGCCCCTGCAGCCTCCTCTGGCTCCAGTTGTTCGGTGGCAGGCTCTGGCCCTGGACCCTGGGTTCACTTCCCCCCCCCCTCCCCACATTGCCCCTGGCCCTCACTGTCTCCCTACGCACCTTCCCATCCAGGGGTTAATTTTTCCCTTGGCTTTCCAGGGCTGAGTAAGTCTGCTATGAAAATTGATATTTGTACGGTTGTTAATATCACTTTTCACAGCCTCCCAGCTTGCTAGGAAGTCTGCTATAAAAAGTGATATTAACAAACATACAAATATTACTTTTTGCAACAGCAGACTTACTAGCTAGCAAATCTTTTTTAAAAAAAAGATAACCAAAAACAAAAGAAACAACAACAAAAGACAAGAATGTGCAAAGCACCTCATTTGTTTCTATTCTGTTTAAGAATAGAGAACTGTACATTTTATTATTGAGTCTGCAAAAAAAAAACCTCTACATAAATAAATTATGATTTGCACATGTATAAGTGCATATTTGTTTTTCCTAAAATTCAATATGTCAAGAAAAATTGTCATAGCAGCCACCAGCAAGAGTTGGTGGCCACAGTGAGGCCACCAAAAAATGTATTGTGAGAACCCCAGGTCTAAGGCCAACTGAAAACTTCCAAGGGCCATAAAATATGCTAATTCCAACATTCTTCCCATTCTCCTGGTGAAGGAACATCTCATAAAATATTCTGGTTTTGGTCTGAACAGCTGTAGAGAACAGGGAAACAGAATAGTAAAAAGAGAAGGCATTTTTTTCTGAAAGCAATTTTGTACTTCTTCCAAACCAGAAGGTCATGCTTAAACGTCTGTAGCAATAACAAGATGAACACACTTATTCCTCATTTGATTGTTACTATATATAGTGCTACTATATATAGTTAGCTCCTCAGTCGTTGGCACTCCAGGGATTAAAACTGCTAAATAGCCCAATATGCAAATCAGGGCTGGGGAAGATCTGCTGCTGGGATTTACTTATATTTGTTACTTGTTATTAATGTTGTTTTTCACAGCTTAGGCATTTGGGAAAGGTTTTGTTAGGTTTTGGAGCAGTTCTGAAAAGCACTGGAGTCAAGCATCACAAGTGTAACTTGACCAGCTAGGTATGGTGGGTGGCTGCTGGCAGTAAAATGACAGATTTGTGTATCTGTTCCAGACAATTGGGGAGACCAGTCTTTGGCAACTCCTATTTAACTGTTTAACAGACTTTCCATAGGGTTTTATATCCTAGCTTTGCTACTGTTACCATCTTAATCTGGCTGAGCTATTTTCTTTCTAATGTTATAACTGGGTAGTCTCTCAGAGCATGAAAGTTTGCTATTATTTATATTACTTATTTTTTATTCATCCATCACCGAAAGGCCCAGACAAGATTGGGCCCCATTGTGCTAAATACTGTACATACATAGCAAGAGCAGGCTCTATCTCAAATAATTTACCATCTAAAAACTCAGGCCTGTAAATTGTTTCATGCAGGTGGACCTCCAACTTTAATGGGGTTCTGCTCAGGCACAGGATCTACCTACTTGTAACAAATTGCAGGATCAGGGTCTAAGTAAACAAAGGACATAAAAAAGAGATGCAACATACAAGCAGAGTGATCAGGTCGATGATTTGCAAACATATAAATTCCACATTTTATGATTGTTTAAACATTTTTGTGTTTTTTCCCGTACGTAAATGTACTATGGGAATAAATATATGTGTATTCGGGGGCGGGGGTGAAGGACAGGCAGGGATAATTTAATGGTGTAACTGATCCTACTGAAGAATATCGCTGTGACTGTGGTACACCAATCCCTTCTGGATGCTCTGTGTACCACAATCATGGAGGTGCTTGCCATAGGCACTTTGAGCTCTGTGAGCTCCAGCCATTGGTGGGTTCCTATAATTACTCCTATATTTCAAATCAGTAACAGAAAAGAGGATTGCTCTATAGGGCTGGCAAAATAAAGGCACAAGGACTTCACCACTTACTGTAAAGATCAAAACTATAGTTCCTAACTCAGCCCCCGAAGGTAGTCCAGTAACATGGGTAACAAGGTAAAATACTCATAACCCCTCTCTACCGATCCCTTGCATGCTGGGCACTGCTCTGTATCCTCCTACTATGGCTACAGCTGGATCCTTGCCAGCAGCATGAGTTTGGGTATGCCTACCCTATGAAATTAAGTCGATTTTATAGAAGTTGATTTTTAGAAATCTATTTTATACAGTCGATAGTGGGGACACACACAAAACGCATTAAATTGGTGGAGTGCGTCCTCACTACCGCAGCTAGCATCGACTCACGGAGCGGTGCACTGTGGGAAGCTATCCCACAGTTCAGTCTCTGCTGCCCATTGGAATTCTGGATTAAGCTCTCAGTGCCTGATAGGGCAAAAATATTGTCGCAGGTGGTTTTGTCATCAGTCTCCCCTCCCTCCCTCCATGAAATCAACTGCAGACAATCATTTTGCACCTTTTTTCTTGGGTTACCCATGCAGACGGCAAGCATGGAGCCTGCTCAGCTCACTGCTGCTGTTGTGAACATTGTAAACACCTCGCATGTTATACTCCAGTATGTGAAGAACCTGGCTAAGAGATGGCAGCACGAGGACGATTGTGAGGAGGACACGGACACAGATGTTCCTGAAAGCACAGGATGTGGCTATTGGGACATGATGGCAGCAGTGGGGCTGGTTGATACAGTGGGATGCCGATTCTGGGCCCGGAAAACAAGCACAGATTGTTGGGACCACATAGTGTTGCAGGTATGGGGTGATTCCCAGTGGCTGTGAAACATTCGCATGTGTAAGGCCATTTTCCTGGAACTCTGAGTTGCTTTCCCCCCCCCGAAGCACAGGAATACCAAGATGAGAGTTGCCCTGACAGTTGAGAAGCGAGTGGCAATACCTCAGTGGAAGCGTACAATGCCTGACTGCTACCAGTCAGTCGGGAATCCATTTGGAGCGGGCAAATTGTGGGGACTGATGTGATTCAAGTAGTCAGAGCAATCACTGACGTTCTGCTGTCAAGGGTACTGACACTTGGAAATGTGCAGGTCATAGTGGATGGCTTTGCTGCAATGGGTTTCCCTAACTGTGGTGGGGCAATGGATGGAACCCATCCCTATCTTGGCAATGGACCACCTTGCCAACCAGTACATAAACCGCAAGGGATACTTCTCAATGGTGCTGTAAGCACTGGTGGATCACAAGGGACGTTTCACCGACATCAACGTGGGATGGCCGGGAAAGGTGCATGACACTCGCATCTTCAGGAACTCTGGACTGTTTGAACAGCTGCAAGAAGGGACTTACTTCTTAGATCAGAAAATTACTGTTGGGGATGTTGAAATGCCAATATTTATCCTTGGGGACCCAGCCTACCCCTTGCTCCCATGGCTCATGAAGCCATATACAGGCAGCCTGGACAGTAGTAAGGAACAGTTCTACTATAGGCTGAGCAAGTGCAGAATGGTGGTAGAATGTGCCTTTGAATGTTTAAAAGCTCACGGGTGCTGTTTGCTGACTAGGTTAGACCTCAGCGCAACCAGTTTTCCCATTGTTATTGCTGCTTGCTGTGTGCTCCATAGTATCTATGAGTAAGAGGGAGACATTTATGGCAGGGTTGGAGGTTGAGGCAAACTGTCTGGCTACCAGTTTTGAGCAGCCAGACACCAGGGCAATTAGAAGAGCACAGGTAGGTGCACTGTGCATCAGAGAGGCTTTGAAAAGCAGTTTCATGACTGGCTAGGCTTTGGTGTGACAGTTGTGTATGTTTCTCCTTGATGCAAACCCGTCCCCTTTGATTTTTTTTTTAACTCCCTGTAAGCCAACCACTCTCCCTCCCCCCTTCGATCACAGCTGGCAAAGGAAATAAAGTCACTATTGTTTTGAAACCATGCATTCTTTCCTTATTAATTTTTTTTTTTTAAAAAAGGAAGATAACTGACAAGGTATCCCAGGTGGGATGGGGGTGGGGGAGGAGGGAAGGACAAGGCCACATTGATTATTGTAGCCACACTACAAATCAAAACTGTTTGAATGACAGCCTTCTGTTGTTGGGGCCATCCTCTGGAGTGCAGTGGCTGGGTGTCTGGAGCATCCCCCTACCCCCAATGTTCTTGGGCATCTGAGTGAGGAGGATATGGAACTTCGGGAGGAGGACAGGTGGTTGTACAGTGGATGCAGTGGCAGTCTGTGCTCTTGTTGGCTTTCCTGCAGCTCCATCAGATGCCTGAGCAGTCCCGTTTGCTCCCCCATTAGCCTCAGCATCGCTCCTGCCTCTTCTCATCACCCTCACTTAAAGCTTTCCTGGCCTCTGCCACTGAATGCCTCCATGCATTCAGCTGTGCCCTATCAATGCTGGAGGACTGCATGAGCTTGGAAAACATGTCATCGCAAGTGCGGTTTTTTTCGCCTTCTAATCTGCGATAACCTCAGGGACAGAGATGATAGGGGGAGCAAAGAAACATTTGCACCTGCGGGGGGGGATAAAAAGGGGGAGTAAAATTTAAGATGATACTTTTCTGAGAACAAAAAGGGAGACTCTTTCTAGTGACTCAAGCAATTCACAGCAGACAGCACGTGTGCTTTAGATACAAGGTCGCATTTTGCCTTTTATATTGAGACATCACACATGGCTGGGCAACAGAATTTGCTTTCCAGGCAGCTGTGGTAAGCCAAAGGGTACGCAGGTTTGGCTTCTAATGCCTTCATGTTTTCAAACAGCAGAGCCCTCTCTTCCCATAGCAAGCAATACCGGTTGGGTTTGCCATTTAAAAGGAGGGGCTGTGGTTTTTGGGTGGATGTGCAGCACATCCCTCCCCCCCCTTCCGAGTGGCTATTTGGGATGATCCCTTCACCCCTCCCCCGCCGTGTGGCTATTTTCAGGGATGATCCTTTTTAGCTAAGCGCAAACAGCCCAGCATGAACAGGATCCTTTTACCGTTTCTTTACAAAAATTCCCCTATTTCAACCAGATGACCATAAATGATATCACTCTACTCAGGTTAACACAGAAAGATATAGACCAAATGTTGCTTGAATGTGACCAAAACCCAGGACCATTCGCTGCCATGCTTTGTGCTGCAATGATTCCAGACTACTTGCTACTGGCTTGGCATGGTAAAGTGTCCTACCATGGAGGATGAAATAAGGCAGCCCTCCCCAGAAACCTTCTGCAAAGGCTTTCAGAGTACCTCCAGGAGAACTTCATGAAGATGTCCCTGGAGGATTCCCACTCCATCCCCAGACAGATTAACAGACTTCTCCAGTAGCTGTACTGGCCGTGAATGCATCCCAAGTCTTCAGGGCAAATCAAACATTAAACACAACTGCTTTTAAACTCTTTCTATAGTTACAAATGTGCACTCATCAGAGGTGCCTTCTCCGCTTTCAGAGTCGGGGATCTCGCCTTGGGAGGGTATTGGCTCCAGGGTGATGAAAAGGTCCTGGCTGCTCGGGAGAATGGATTCACCGCTTGCCTGCTGCACAGTCTCCTCCTCATCATCATCCACAAAATCCTCCTCCATGTAGCGGGAAACTCCCCCCTTGCAGGTGTCCATGGACAGTGGTGGGGTAGTGGTAGGGTACCCCCCTAAAATGCCATGCAGCTCATCATAGAAGCAGCACATATGGGGCTCTGACCCAGAGTGACCATTTGCCTTCTTTGTCTTTTGGTAGGTTTGCCTGAGCTCCTTGACTTTCATGCAACACTGCTGTGTGTCCCTGTTGTAGCCTCTGTCCATCATGCCCTGTGTGATTTTGGCATATATATTAGCATTTCTTCTTTTTGATCAGAGTTCTGCCTGCACAGATTCTTCTCCCCATACAGGAATCAAATCCAGTATCTCCCATTCACTCCATGCTGGAGCTTGTTTGCAATTCTGTAGGGACTGCATGGTCACCTGTGCTGCTGAGCTCGCCACGCTGACCAAACAGGAAATGAAATTCAAAAGTTCCCAGGCCTTTTTCTGTGTACCTGGCTAGTGCATCGGAGTTGAAAGTGCTGTCCAAAGTGGTCACATTGGAGCACTCTGGGATAACTCCCGGAGGTCAATAACGTTGATTTGCATCTACACTACCCCAAATTCGACCCAGCAAGGTCGATTTCAGTACTACCGCCCTCACCGGGGAGGAGTACAGAAGTTGATTTCACTGCTCTACAGCCAAAATGCTTCTGAAATAAATGTAGTCAAACTTTACTAATTCTGGGTCACTGAGAATGAAAATGATGCTTAAAATTGTTGATTGGCTCTAGTTTTCAAGATATGCTATTGGGTCAGTATATACAACCCTTGACTTGGGAATGGTGGAGGATAAGTGACTTATAAAGGGAAGGGATCTCAATTTAAACCAAGAAAATTGACTAAAAATACTTCTTTGACTGGATCTATGAATAAAATCTATGACTGGGTTTGGACAGTACTAAGCTTTTTAGGCAAAACAATGAATGATGCAATCTGAAGCTGTATTGGCACATACATGATAATGAATTGCATCATGTTATTCCTAAGACGTCATGGATGATGCAATCAATAACGAAGCTTACATCACTCTGCTAACAAATTGCCCTTATAGTCAGCTCTAGAAGAAAATCATAACAGTGTCGTGCTCTCTTATTTGTCAGTGTTTGATTTTGCAAAAGGGACACATTTCTCTTTAGCCAGAGTTAGCAAGATGTCTCGTACTTTGTTGAACACTGCAATAAACGTCTCTTGTTTGTGGTGAAAAGTGACTTTGCATCACAATAACCAGCGGGCAGTATAAACCACTACGGTTAAAGAAAGCCTATCACTATATTTTGGCTGCAAAAATTGGAGATCAATGGACAAGAGGTGGGCCCCAACACATATGCTGCAACACTTGTGCACAAATCTTCACCAAGTGGTTGAACAAGGAAAAAGGAAATCTATGCCTTTTTGCATGCCAATGAATTTGGAAGAGAGCCAACAGATCATAATCCAAGCAATTGTTAACTTCTGGGCATGTTGCCTCCAGTGGGAAAGGTATGTCAAAAGGAAGAAAAAAGTGGACTGTGCATTATCTCAAACATCCATCAGCTATAGGCCCGTAACCCCACGGAGAAGGACTACGGTTCTGATGCACCAGAATCATTCCACTTGAGTCAGATGAGAAGAAGAGGATGAAACTTCTGGTCCTGAAACATCATGTCACAGGACCTACATTTCTCCCATCCTCCCTCCTCTGAACACACCTCATAACACATAGCGTGAACTGAATGACCTGTGCAGGGATGGAACTACCCAAGAGTAAGCAGCTGTTGGGCTCCAGACTAACAGGCCATGGAATCTCCTGGGCAGGCATGATGTAGGGTTTCCATGAATTCGCGTGACTGTCAAAAGGATCTTATCCATTCTTCTTCAATGTAGGTGATCTTGTAGCCGGCAACAAACATCAGAATGGTGTATGGCAGCCCTCACAATCGGTTCAACGGATCCAGATGAGGTGAAGACTGGTTCACTGATTCATCCAAACGAGTCTAAAGCTGTTTTTGATGCATAATAGGCAATGTTTGCCATCAATTCCAGTTGGTCATGCAGTCCATATGAAGGAAACCTATGAACAACATGAAACATAACTTTGTGAGGTGCTAAACTATGACCAACATCAGTGGCAGCTTTGGGCGATTTGAAGTTGTTGCTCTCTTGCTTGGTCCTCAGACTGGATACACAAAGTACTGGTGCTGTCTTCTCTTGCAATGGGATAGTCCGTGCAGAGATTCCCACTACAATCAAGAAAGATTGGCACTCCGACAGTCATTTGGAGCCTGGGAGACAAAGTGTTTCAGCATTCACCCACTTGTTGAATCAAGGGAAATTTGTTACCACCTTTCACATCATAGCGTCTGATAGAACTTTGTCAGGGCCATTGACAAAACACAAGCAGCTTTCAAGTACGCCTCCGTTGGAAAATTTCCAAGTTTAGTTGAAAGCTAAGATAAAGGAAGGTGTCTTGTTGGTCTCAGATTTGTGAACTTCTTCGAGATGATGCATTTGACCATTGCACTTGCGTGGCAAGGAAAAGCGGCATGGAAAGCCTTCCAGTTATGCAATAAATTTTCTCATTGAAACAACAGGCAACAACTACAGGTTGTGCGTGGAAAACTCCTAGCAATACAAAAGCCTTGGTTGCAACATGTCACTAAAGATAGCATTTTTGCAGCTCTCACTCTAGATATTTTTCCACCAACTGGGAGCAGTGACAACAACGAGCACGGTGAGGATTTCACCAGGACATTGCAACAAGGAGTAAACGCACAGGCGCAAATGGAGCCCACCAATGCTTGCAGATATTGTTGGATAGTGAAAAGAGATGCTCCATTCTCAATGAATTCCAAAGACAAGCCAAGAAGCACCTGAGTAGACACTGAATAGGACTAAACTTAGTACTAGACACGAAAAAAATTCGTTGCCTTTTGTTTCATATAAATTTTTTTATCATAAACCCTTTGCTGATTTTAAAGTGTTACGTAAAACAGGACAGGTGAAATATTATCGTTAAAGCAACCATAAACACCATGAAAAGACTAGGTTTAACATTTATGATTAAAATCTCTACTATCTATATCTACACAATATACATAGACATAAAATGTAAAAACTTAAATATCTTAGAAACAGTAGCCAATCAGTTGTTTTAATTGTCATATTTGAATTCAGCACATCAAAATACATAATAAATAGCACATTTTATCTCTGAAGCAGACGACTTCTCAAAAATTGTAGACAAGTGTTTTCAGAGCCCTTTAGGTCGACGGAACAGGGTTGCTTGTGTGGACACATTCATTATAAAATTGACCTAATGCGGCTACATTTGACCTAACGCTATAGTTTAGACCAGGTCTTTGAGAGGTGGAAGTGAAAGATGAGATCGGAGCAAACTGCTTTGCTACTTACTCCCACAAGCCAGTTCCCAGGCTGCTGCCTCCAACCTGCTTCTCCTCCTCACACCCTGGTTCTCGCCAAAGCCCCTCGCCTGTGATTTCCAGGATGTGCTTTCTCTAGGGATTATGGAGCCCCCTACTGGCTGGGTGTTGAACACACAGTGCCCTGTACCAGCTAGATCCCCTCCTTCCAGCTCAGCTAGTCTGGAAGGAAGGAGCTAGAACATTCATTACACTTGGTGCAAGGGAGTGGAACGGAGAAAGAGAGGGGCATGGAAAGATAGGGAAAGTGGCAAACAGAGATGGATTAAGGTTTCCTAAGGCCCTGGGCCAGAGCAAGTGGGGGGCTCCTCCCCATCCCTTTCACCTGCGGCCCTGCCCACAGCCCCATCCCATTCTGCCTTTCCCCCATCGCAGCTCTGGCCCTGTTCCAGCCACGGTCCCGCCCCATTCCATGCCCTGCGCAACCTGCTTGCTCCTTTCTGCCCAAACCTCTAATCACACACCCAAAACACGTGTATTTAATATATTGTGTACAATAAAAAAACTTGAGAGTATGAAGGATGGTATAAGAGTAGCTAAGCACTGTACTGGGCCTCCAGGTCAATTCTTGGCTGAGCCACAAATTTTGTGTGACATTGGGCAAGTAATTTAATTAGGGCTGTCAATTAATCACAGTGAACTCGCACCATTAACTCAAAAAAACTTAATTGCGATTAAAAAATTAATGTGATTAATCACTGTTTTAATTGCACTGTTAATAGAATACCAATTGAAATTTATTAAATACTTGTGGATGTTTTTCTACATTTTCAAATATATTGATTTCAATTACAACAAAGTATACACGGTAGACAATGTTTGCTTTATACTGTTATTTTTTTATTACAAATATTTGCACTGTAAACATGGCAAACACAAGAAATAGTATTTTTCAATTCACCTCATACAAGTACTGTAGTGTAATCTCAAACAAGAAGCGGGCAGCATTATCTCCCATTAATGTAAACAAACTTGTTTGTCTTAGTGATTGCCTGAACAAGAAGTAGGACTGAGTGGACTTGTAGATGCTAAAGTTTTACATTTTTTTGTTTTTGAGTGCTGTTATGTAACAAAAAAAAAATCTACATTTATAAGTTGAACTTTCATGATAAAGATGTTGCACTTCTGTACTTAGTACTTTTCAATTCACTTAATACATCTTTTTTTTTTTACAGTGCAAGTATTTGTAATAAAAAAAAAAGTGAGCATTGTATACTTTGTATTCTGTGTTGTAAGTGAAATCAATATATTTGAAAATGTCCAAAACTATTTAAATAAATGGTATCCTATTATTGTTTAACAGTGTGATTAATCATGATTAATTTTTTCATCGCTTGATAGCCCTAAATTTAATCTATCTTGTGCCTCTGCTCCCTATCTGTAAAATAGGGATCAAATCCATTAATAACTGCAAGATGCTCAGCTATTTCAGTGATGAGATCCATATAAGCACATAGATAGCAGATGTACCACTGAACACAATTTCAGGACTACTTCTTTTGCCTGGCAAACTTACAAAGCAATATTAAAGGTTGACATCCCAGTTTGTTATCCGCTGTACGACTTTCAGTGATGCAAAATGATAAGGCTGTCATTCTTCAGAAGGATCTTAGAGGATAGCAGTTCACTAGATATTCCATGGTTTGGATGTCTTCTCCACATTCACATATCAGGCTGTCCTTCATTTTCCAGTTAGGTAGCAGATATTTCAATGCCCATATGAGGTTCTGATGCAGTTCACTGTGATCCATATCTTACATGGCATTATGAAGCCACATGGCTGGTAAGTAGGATCTGTGATCAGATCTTGATTTTTGACCCCACTGCTTTCTCACAGCCACTGCCACTTGTCTTTTAGTGATAGCCTCAAGGTTTTGAGGGCTTTGCTGCTAATCAGAAGGAGCTCCTAACTTAAGCAGCAAGTCAGAGTTTTTGGAGATGTGGACAAGTCAGGCCGATGCAAGGAGTTTCGTGCGTGAGAATAGAGCCTCTGTTCCCAAATCTGGACCTTAGCATCCAAAATTGGGGCTTAAACATGAACTCCCCCCAAGCTTTACCCAGCTTTGGTTCTGATCTCGCTTCCACCAACCAGGAATCAGTGTCCTGGTACACAGAAGCCCCCCAAAAATCATTCCTGGGGACCCTCAAGACCCAGAACCCCTGGGTCTCCTAACTCAAACGGAAACAAGTTCCTCCCCCTTGTTCTCCTCGTTATCTGATCCCCAGCTTCCTTCCCTGGTGAGCCTGGCGATGTCAGTACTTAACTCCTTGAATACAAAACAAAGAGGCCAATCAACCTCTCTAAGGCGATGCATTCAAACCTAGTAAAGCTAACATAAAAAGATTTTCCACCCCCCCTTTCCTGTAGCCTAACGAGAAAACCAAAACCTCAACCAGGTTTTAAAAGAAATTTATATAAAAGAAAGAAAATACAGAAAAATATACCATTGTATAAGATGTCAATTACAGGCTCTTGCTTATAAGATTAGGAATACACAGTCTGATTCAAAAAATAGCCAGTTTAAACCAGTCCAGCAATTACACCATGTAAATACAAACAGCACATAACACCTATTGCTTGGTTTCTTTGTACTCACACTTGATAGTAGATCATTAGAAAGAAGATTGGAGTTAGCAGAAAAGCTGTTTCAATCCATAGCCGGGAGAAACAAAAGACCCCGAGTTCCTTTCCCTCCCAGACTTTAAAAAAAATCCAGTTCTCTGATTGGTCCTCTGGTCAGGTGCTTGATTCCCCCCTGTCCACCCTTTACAGATAAAAGAAAATTAACCCTTACCTATCTACTTATGACACGTGCCCTAGGCGAAACTTCCACCTTGTGCCCCCCCCCCGCTAACTCTGCCCCCCATGGCAGCTAACCGAGCCCCCCGCCCGGGGAGCCCTCCCCCCCGCAGCAGCTACCCCTCCCGCCGTGGCAGCTAACCGTGCCTGGGGAGCCCTCCCCCCAGCAGCTAACCCCACCTGGGGAGACTCCCCGTCCGCGGCAGCTAACCCTGTCTGGGGAGCCCGCCCCAGCTATCCTCCGCTGAGAACGCTGGCGCCGCTCTAATTCTCCTCCCCTCCGAGGCTTGTGGCACCGATTGGAGGAGACTTAGAGCAGGGGCTACGTGCTCGTGGAGGAGGCAGATTGGAGGTGATCTGGGGCAGGGAGCAGTTCCCCTTTGCGACCCGCCCCCCGCCCCAGCTCATCTCCACTTCACCTCCTCGACTGAGCAGGCTTTTAGGCTTCCCCCAACCACTAGGTGCCCTAGGCAGCCGCCTAGTTTGCCTAAATGGTTGCACTGGCCCTGGGGGCAGTGAAGAGGTGAGCATTGAGATTGCCAGCAGTGGGCAGGAGGGTGGGGGTGAGGAGACAAGCGGTGAGCCAGCAGCAGGTGGGGGTTCCCGGGGTGGGCATGGGGGTTTCTGGCAGGGGAGTGAGGAGGTGAGTGGCAGGGAGAGGAGAGGACTGAGGAGGGACGCAGCGAGCCAGTGGCAGGCCAGGGGGTGAAGAGGGGTGCAGTGGTGGGCTCGAGCAGGGAAAGGACAGGACCTGGGACAGAGTAGGGGTGGAGCATGGGAGGACCAGGGATGGACTCTGGGTGGGGCCAGCACCCCCCCATGGAGTGTCCTCTTTTTTGAATGTTCAAATATGGTAACCCTAGCCTGCTCCCAGCTGGAGTCTGCACCCAGCATTCAAACTCCATCCCAGAGCCTGCACCCCAGACCCCCTTCTCCACCCATACTTCCTCCTGGAGCCCAACCTATCACCCCTTTTGCACCCAAACTCTGTCCCAGAGCCTACACCCCAATCCTCTGTCCCAGTCCAGGGTCTCCACCACAGACCTTCTCCCCCCACGCAAACTCTCTCCCAGAGCCTTAGGCAGGTGGAGGGCAGAATTTGGGGGGGCAGGTTTTGGGCACCACCAAAATTTCTACAAATCTGCCACCCCTGATTCAGGCAGTTCTTTGCATGGGAGTTGCTCAGGAGGAACTCGGGTGTTATTTGACAGTACAGTTGGAGCACAGGTGCCAACTTCCTCTCTACCTGAGGGGGGGCCCCTGCCCTCACTCCACCCCTTCCTGCCCCTTTCCCCGAGTGCATCCTGTCCCTACTCCCTCCCAGCACCTCCTGCACAGTTGTTCAGCTGTGTGCAGGAGGTGCTGGGAGGGTGGGGGAGGAGTTGATCACTGGGGTCACCTGTGGTGCTGGGAGGGGGAAGAGAATCTTGGCTGTTAGTGGGTGCTAAGCACCCACTAACTTATTGGACTTGGGGCTTATGGGTTGGAGTAACCATGATCAATGGTACTCGAGTTTTCCAGATCTTCTCTGAGGATGCAATGCATTTCACAACTCATGCATTTTCACTCTTACTTTCCCCTTGGTTTTTATATACTTTTTTATCTGGTGGCACTTCTGGAAAAAAGAAAAGTATTTTTTGCAAAAGCAGATTAAAGGGTTTTTAAAAGGTGATTTAAAAAATTTGGTAAAACTGAAACATTTTAATTCGTGAGATTTTTAAGAACTAAAACGTTGCCAAGGCGACAGGGCTGTCGTTATCCTGGAAGGAAATAATTCCTGAGCTAGTTTCTGCTTAGAAAGGAAAATGCGAGGCTTGAATTTTGCGCTGCTGGGCGTTTCGTCCAGTCAGTTCACCACGTTCACAGCAGAGAACTACATTTCCCATAACACACCGGTTTCATCGGCCCTTAGAAAGGGTCCTGCGCGTGGGACTCCTTTAGCCATTCAACTGAGTGCCTGTTTGGAAACATGACTAGTTTCCATGGCCTAACCCTTTCGCAAACAGGGAGACCGACTCCTTCCCTCGGCGGCGACGTCTCCGCTCTGACCACTTCCCGCTTTATGACAGCACTAGGGGGTTGGCTCCCGCAAGTGGGGCGCATGGTGTCAGGCGCCTGCGTTAGACACCTGGCGGGGGAGTCCCGATGGAGCGGGGCTCACGGCGCGGCTAAGGTTGGGTTCTAGCCTGGAACCTCTCGAGACTCGCGGCGGCGGCGGCGACACGACGGTGGCTGCCTGAGCTTGGGCGCGCGCGTGTGAGAGAGGGGGCGGGGCGCCGCCTCCCCCGCGGGCCGCAGGGAACATGAGCGGCAAAGAAGGTGACGCCGGGTTCGCGCCAGAAGTTCCCCAGCTCCCGGGGTCACGACGGCTCCGGCGGGTCCCCTCCCTCCGCGGGGCAGGCAGCAACCTGCGCCCCTCTCTGCTCCCCGGCCCGCGAAGGTCTCGTCCCACCCCCCGGGGTCGCGCTGGCGGGAGGCGGGCGGCTCCGCTCACGTTCCGGGCGGCGAGTGTTTAGCGAAGGCCCCTTCCCGCTCAGCCTGCGGGCGTCTGGTTTCAGCAGAGCTGCACAGGAGAGCGCTAAGCGCTGTGGCTAGTGCCCGGAGTCCCCATCCCGGCGCCTGGGCAGCCCACCAGGGCACAGCGCGGTGCGGGGACCGAACTGCCGCCCGCCGAAAAGAAGCGACGAAACAGCTTGTTAAAGGGAGGAAACCTTTAGAGAGCGCAAGGAAGCAACCCGAGGGTACAGACACCTCCCCCCACCCCCTTGCACTCACCTGCGCTGCTGCTTGGCTCGTCGTCTTCTGGGCTCCTTCATTCCCCAAGCTGAGCCCCCAGGGCTTGTCTGCCCCGCGTGGCACTGCTCTCCTGGTAGAGTTATAGCGGTGCAGCTCCCCAGCTGTGGCCACAGTTATAAATGTGCTTATGGGAGCACTAAACTAGAATAGTGTATCTGCATTGGCTCTAGGAGCCATACAGCATGGATATATCAGGAAAAAAATTCTACACCTGAACTGTCATAGTTATGCAAATACAAAATCTGTGTGTAGACCAGGGCTTAGAAGACAGTGGTGTTTGTGCTGGTGACTTCATTTTTCATCGGTCAGTGTGTCAGCATGCTTCCTGCCAGCTCCATTTTGGGCCAGGTATCCATACAAACCACTTCCTTCACCTCCCTTCAACTGCGGAATGGAGTTAAGAGCTAAAAACCTAAAATTCATTGAAATGTCTTTTTTTTAATATTCAGGTTGTGGGTTTACTTTGTGTGGTAGGTAGGTTTAACCATTCCTTTTATGAGTTCCCTGTGGTTTTCCTGTAGCTGGTGGTGGGTGATGTATCTGACATTCAGAGTAGAGCAGACAGCTTCAATCCCTGTGTTTGGTCACAGAGACCCTCTTGGGACTGTCACCTGATGTGCTGAAATTACCTCTGAGCCCATTTTCTCTGCCATCTTGGGACTTCCAGAACCCTGTCTTGTTGAGACAGACATGCTAGCCTACTGCAACACAAACCCAGGGTCTGGACCACATCCCGAAAACTGCAGGCTTTAAGTGAAAACTCCTTAGGTTACCTGCCTACAGCACCCAGCTCCCAGTGGCATCCAAGCCCCAAATAGATCCATTTTACTCTGTATAAAGCTAATATAGGGTAAATTCGTAAATTGTCTGGCCTGTTTAACACTGATAGAGAGAGATGCACAGCTGTTTGCTTCCCCCAGGTATTAATCACTTACTCTGGGTTTATTAATAAACAAAAGTAGTTTTCAGTATAAAAAGTAGGATTTTTCATAGATTCATAGACTCTAGGCCTGGAAGGGACCTCGAGAGGTCATCGAGTCCAGTCCCCTGCCCTCATGGCAGGACCAAATACTGTCTAGACCATCCCTGATAGACATTTATCTAACCTACTCTTAAATATCTCCAGAGATGGAGATTCCACAACCTCCCTAGGCAATTTATTCCAGTGTTTAACTACCCTGACAGTTAGGAACTTTTTCCTAATGTCCAACCTAAATCTCCCTTGCTGCAGTTTAAGCCCATTGCTTCTTGTTCTATCATTAGAGGCTAAGGTGAACAAGTTTTCTCCCTCCTCCTGATGACACCCTTTTAGATACCTGAAAACTGCTATCATGTCCCCTCTCAGTCTTCTCTTTTCCAAACTAAATAAACCCAATTCTTTCAGCCTTCCTTCATAGGTCATGTTCTCAAGACCTTTAATCATTCTTGTTGCTCTTCTCTGGACCCTCTCCAATTTCTCCACATCTTTCTTGAAATGCGGTGCCCAGAACTGGACACAATACTCCAGTTGAGGCCTAACCAGCGCAGAGTAGAGCGGAAGAATGACTTCTCGTGTCTTGTTTACAACACACCTGTTAATGCATCCCAGAATCACGTTTGCTTTTTTTGCAACAGTATCACACTGTTGACTCATATTTAGCTTGTGGTCCACTATGACCCCTAGATCTCTTTCTGCCATACTCCTTCCTAGACAGTCTCTTCCCATTCTGTATGTGTGAAACTGATTGTTCCTTCCTAAGTGGAGCACTTTGCATTTGTCTTTATTGAACTTCATCCGGTTTACTTCAGACCATTTCTCCAATTTGTCCAGATCATTTTGAATTTTGACCCTGTCCTCCAAAGCAGTTGCAATCCCTCCCAGTTTGGTATCGTCCGCAAACTTAATAAGCGTACTTTCTATGCCAACATCTAAGTCGTTGATGAAGATATTGAACAGAGCCGGTCCCAAAACAGACCCCTGCGGAACCCCACTTGTTATACCTTTCCAGCAGGATTGGGAGCCATTAATAACTACTCTCTGAGTACGGTTATCCAGCCAGTTATGCACCCACCTTATAGTAGCCCCATCTAAATTGTATTTGCCTAGTTTATCGATAAGGATATCATGCGAGACCGTATCAAATGCCTTACTAAAGTCTAGGTATACCACATCCACCGCTTCTCCCTTATCCACAAGACTCGTTATCCTATCAAAGAAAGCTATCAGATTGGTTTGACACGATTTGTTCTTTACAAATCCATGCTGGCTATTCCCTATCACCTTACTACCTTCCAAGTGTTTGCAGATGATTTCCTTAATTACTTGCTCCATTATCTTCCCTGGCACAGAAGTTAAACTAACTGGTCTGTAGTTTCCTGGGTTGTTTTTATTTCCCTTTTTATAGATGGGCACTATATTTGCCCTTTTCCAGTCTTCTGGAATCTCTCCCGTCTCCCATGACTTTCCAAAGATAATAGCTAGAGGCTCAGATACCTCCTCTATTAACTCCTTGAGTATTCTAGGATGCATTTCATCAGGCCCTGGTGACTTGCAGGCATCTAACTTTTCTAAGTGATTTTTAACTTGCTCTTTTTTTATTTTATCTTCTAAACCTACCCCCTTCCCATAAGCATTCACTATGTTAGACATTCCTTCAGACTTCTCAGTGAAGACCGAAACAAAAAAGTCATTAAGCATCTCTGCCATTTCCAAGTTTCCTGTTACTGTTTCTCCCTCCTCACTGAGCAGTGGGCCTACCCTGTCCTTGGTCTTCCTCTTGCTTCTAATGTATTGATAAAAAGTCTTCTTGTTTCCCTTTATTCCCATAGCTAGTTTGAGCTCATTTTGTGCCTTTGCCTTTCTAATCTTGCCCCTGCATTCCTGTGTTATTTGCCTATATTCATCCTTTGTAATCTGACCTAGCTTCCATTTTTTATATGACTCCTTTTTATTTTGTAGGTCATGCAAGATCTCGTGGTTAAGCCAAGGTGGTCTTTTGCCACATTTTCTATCTTTCCTACGCATTGGAATAGCTTGCTTTTGGGCCCTTAATAGTGTCCCTTTGAAAAACTGCCAACTCTCCTCAGTTGTTTTTCCCCTCAGTCTTGATTCCCATGGGACCTTACCTATCAGCTCTCTGAGCTTACCAAAATCTGCCTTCCTGAAATCCATTGTCTCTATTTTGCTGTACTCCCTTCTACCCTTCCTTAGAATTGCAAACTCTATGATTTCATGATCACTTTCACCCAAGCTTCCTTCTACTTTCAAATTCTCAACGAGTTCCTCCCTATTTGTTAAAATCAAGTCTAGAACAGCTTCCCCCCAGTAGCTTTTTCAACCTTCTGAAATAAAAAGTTGTCTGCAATGCAGTCCAGGAACTTATTGGATAGTCTGTGCCCCGCGGTGTTATTTTCCCAACATATATCTGGATAGTTGAAGTCCCCCATCACCACCAAATCTTGGGCTTTGGATGATTTTGTTAGTTGTTTAAAAAAAGCCTCATCCACCTCTTCCACCTGGTTAGGTGGCCTGTAGTAGACTCCTAGCACGACATCACCCTTGTTTTTTACCTCTTTTATCCTAACCAAGAGACTCTCAACATTTCCGTCTCCTATGTCCATCTCCACCTCAGTCTAAGTGTATGCATTTTTAATATATAAGGCAACACCTCCTCCCTTTTTCCCGTTTATCCTTCCTGAGCAAACTATACCCATCCACATCAACATTCCAATCGTGTATTATCCCACCAAATTTCAGTGATGCCAACAATGTCATAGTTGTATTTATTTATTAGCACTTCCAGTTGTTCCTGCTTATTACCCATACTTCTCGCATTTGTGTATAGGCATCTAAGATACTGGTTTGATCTTAGTGGTTTCAAGTAATAGCAGACAGAACAAAGTAAGTCACCAAGCAAAATAAAACAAAACACGCAAGTCTAAGCCTAATACTTTAAGAAACTGAATACAGGTAATATCTCACCCTCAGAGATGTTCCAATAAGCTTCTTTCACAGACTAGACTCCTTCCTAGTCTGGGCCCAGTCCTTTCTCCGGTACAGTCCTTGTTAGTTCCAGCAGACATCTTAGGGGTAAACAGAGGCTTTCTGATGACTGGCAGCCTTTGTCCTGCTCCACCCCCTTTTATAGCTTTGGATCCAGTTATAGAAATAGATTTTCTGCCAAGCTGGCAAGTAATTCATTATTGGTCACGTGACTTACCCAACTCCAGGAACATAATCAGCCAGCAGGCGGAGCAGGAAGAGGATCCGGCCCTCTGAGTATTGGTCATAAAAAGGAGATCTCAGCAGATAGCACAGCGGCAGGATGGTTCGGCGTCTCAGCTTCAAGCGCTCTCGCTTATTCAGGTCTTCCATATCGCTCAGTAAACTTAGGCTTGTGATATCCAGGTTTCCTGAGAGGAGCCAGGGCTTCCATGATCTCTGGCCCCATATGCCTAAACTCAACAAGTGGAACAGAGGCCGGGTGATGTAGACAGATTCTGCAATGGTTTCCTGAAGCCCCAGAGGGGTGGGAGCCTGGTTCATGTCCTCTGCTCTTCGGTTCTGTTTTCCCTCCCTCTGCTGGGGAGACCCCCAATGTCCGGATTGCAAGGCTGGGGTGCTTTTGAGGGACCTTACAACACGGCTGGAGCGCCACCCAACATATCTCTGTTCCTTCCCTGCCGAGCTGCCCTCCTTGTCTTCTGGTTGGAGCTACTGCTGCTCCCTGTCCACTGGCACGATCGGAAGGGATGTCTGGATACCAGCTTTGTACCATAGCAAGAGCAGGAGGCGCAGGATGGCTTTAGCCAGCTGGATGAGGATGATGATGGTCCATCGGCCCATCTCACCCCACACCTTGGCAGCTCCCATCTCCGCAAAGACTTCCATACACTCGAGCACACTCAGCCATGTCAGCAACTTCTGCTGGGGTAGTGTCACAGGCAGGGTCGGCTGTAGCTTCTTTCGGAGGGTTCAGTCATTTAACAACACCAGGAGGTTGGAGGCAGAGTACATGGGAATCAGAAAAGCGACCTGACAGCAGGTAGGAGAGGCCCCGCACAGTGCCCTCCAGCTGCACGGTGGCGGCCGGGTGCTGCCTCACATACTCCTGGTAGTGGTGACACAAGCGCCGCAGCCTCCCCAGGGGCCCAGTGGCGGCCATGGCTCCCCGGGACCACTTAGGTTCACTGCTGCCCCCACACACTTCCGGGTAGCCCAAGGCAGGAATCTTTTGGTTTCTTTCATTCCCCAAGCTGAGCCCCCAGGGCTTGTCTGCCCCATGTGTATTCCAGTATCATGTGACATGGTCACACGTCCTGTGAGACCCCAGCCTCCATTCTTCCTGGGCTGGCCCACATGTACACAGGAAGGTTTGCAAATAAACAGAACCATTTACAGTTCATTGATTCTGAAGCACCCTTGATGGCTTCCACTTAATATGTTTACATCAGTAATACAAGTTTATATCATATTCTCCTAACTCCAGACATAGAAATAATACATGCAAACAAGTAGGATGAACACACTCAGTAGATTATAAGCTTTCTAATGATACCTTACAAGAGACCTTTTGCATAAAGCATATTCCAGTTGCATCATAATCACATTCATAAGCATATTTTCATAAAGCATATGGAGTGCAATGTCACACCCTGCAATGTTGTTGTAAAGGTCATATATGTGATCTTTTCAACTGTTGGAGAAAAAACAGAATCCTGAATTAATTTTCTGACGGGGATGTGAAGGAAATAATTATTATCAAAACAAAGAAATTGAAAATCAATATGTCCACATTCTGTTTTTGGTTTGGGATAATAAACAGTTAAACTGAAACATTTAAAATCCTGTGTGTAACTTAAAATTGCTTTCTTTTTGAAAAATGAAAATTAACAAGACTAGACGCATGTATAAAGTTAAGTGGGTATATAAGTGTTTGTAGGATCTGGGCCTCAGTCATTTAAATATAAAAATGAAGATATCTTACAAAAAGGAGGTAGGGAAAGGGAGGTAGAAGTTCAAATGAAGATATAGCAATGTGTGTTGTACAGTAAGTGAATCCTAAATTGTGCTTTGTCTTAAGCACAGATGATGGGAAGACAAGAGGAGCACATAGCACAGGAATGGAAGTTAGTAGTAAAATACAAGTTAGAAGAAATGGGTTTTGAGGAGGGATTTGAAAGAGAAGAATGAGGACATTTGGTGTGTTGGAAGAAGTGTGTGGGTCCAGCTCTAGGGAGCAGCCCATGGGAAAACATCACATAGATGAGTGAGAAGAGAGACAAGAATAAGAGTGGCTAGAGCACAGGGAACTGATATGGGAAGCAACCGATGAAATTAATACACTGAACAATAATTGCCTTCTTAAATTGCTCTTTCTGTTCTCCAAAGACCAAAGTTCTGTGGTGAAAGAGGTACAGTGAGACAATGGTAATAATTTTACCGTGATATGGTTCCACTCATTCTGAAGAATTTCAAAACACTTTCCAAGCTATGGAATCAATCCTGCAACCTGCACAGTCTCATCATATTTAGTGGGTTAAAGGTTGCCGGGATCAGGCCTTATATATATGTGTGTATGTATATCTATCTCTATTTCTAGCTCTGTGTCTCTGTATAATATATATACAGATGCTCCTCGAATTTTGCATAAGTTGGAAACATATACCAGACAGTTACGCAAAAAAAAACAACCCCAAAACCCCACCTCCTATTTCTAGCTTCCGGAACTTTTTCCATAAGTGTATATTTGCGTAAATCGGGTTTGCGTAATCCGGGGGGCATCTGTACATATATCTGTGTGTGCGTGTGCATGTGCGTGCCTAATTTTATGTATATAGAGGGAGAGAGAGAGATCTCTACAACACCACTAAAAGTGATGGGGATCTTTTGGTGCCCGATCATTCTTCAATTGAAATCAAGAGGAGGCTTGCTGTTGATTTCAGTGGAAGAATAATGAAGCCCAGAATGTTTACACAAAGCAACCAAGACTGCAGTTTTTACGTCCCGTACAGTATTCTTTACAGTAAACTGAATAGAATTGAATTATAGATACCTTGGAAGGATGAGGAATCCAGTGGCCCATTAAAAACTAACATATTTATTTGGACATAAGCTTTCATGGGTAAAACCCCCCACTTCTTCAGATTAAAGCTTATGCCCAAATAAATCTGTTAGTCTTTAAGGTGCCACGGACTCCTCATTGTTTTTGTGGATACAGACTAACAGCTACCCCTCTGATACTTGGAAGGATGGACATAAAATATTCAACATTGGATATATTAAAAAACACTCCAGAAATGAATGCCATGACATCTGGTCAAGCTGTTATAAAACTGGTACTCAATAATATTATTTAAATCTCACATTTTTTTCTTTGTGTCCTATTTATAGGATCGGGTGGGTTCAGAAAACGAAAGCATGACAATTTCCCACATGGTCAAAGAAAAGATGAAAAAAACAATGTTAATTCGTCTTCATCTTTGATGGTGTCTTTTAAGTGTAAGTAAAAGTTGACAGTCCAGATCATAACAATGTATACAATAAAAGTTAGTGGAAATAAAATATTTAGTGGTGGGGCTGTCCATAGGTAAAATTAAAATCAGTGAGACTCTCTAAATTTGGGACATGATCTATCGCTTTCTATGCCAGCAGAGTGCTGTGGTAGAGATGATAGGGTCACTTTTTAGTTAGGGGAAGGGTGAGACAGAGCGCTTCTTGATGATCACTAGGGATATGATTCTGTCATGGACCTCCATGACTTCTGAGGCAGTGCCGGAGCCTTGTCCACTGGAACACTGCTGCCAGAGCAGCTGACCAGGCCCAGAGCAGCGGCCCCAAGAACAGCTCCCCGCACCCCAGTATTTTTAGTAAAAGTCAGAGACAGGTTGCAGGCTTCTGTGAATTTTTGTTTATTGCTTATGACCTGTCCCTGACAGTAAAAATACCCGTGACAGAATCTTAACCTTGCTCATCACCTTTGAAGGGAGAGCTTTTCTGCTCACAACTGACAGTTGTAGTTATTTCAGACTAGGGCTTGTTTACACGCAGAAGTTTTTTAACCAGTTTAGTTGTTAAACTGGTGCAAACTCATGTGTAGACATTTATTTTGGTTTGAGAGTCTTATTTTGAGTTAGCCTTAAACCTGTTCCTAATTTAAACTAAATCAAAATATGCTTGGTTTAAACCAAAATAAGTGTTTACACAGGGGTTTGCACTAGTTCAACTGCTTTTAAAAAAATCACCTGAAATGCACCTTTCTTTTGTAGACAAACCTTAGTACACCTGCAAGGCGGGTTTTGTAGGGGAAACTGGCTTGATTAAAGCACACTGATATGATCCAGACCCCTGGTTTAATATCTCAACAAGGTTCGTCCACTTTTCTTTTAAGGGGTGAGTACTGTGAAGAGGGAAGAATCCAGAGATAATTTTGTGGGATTCGGGAGTCCTTGCAACATGAAAAAAAGCTAGGAAACAGAAAGTGTATGTGTGTAAATAAAGCAATGGAAAATAATTGATCTGATCAGAAAGTTAAACCCTTGGCTTGGCATGATCTAAAATTATCTATTGGTAAAAGACTAATATAACTAAGATAAATAAGCTTTTATAAAGTGAAGACTTCATTATTGGGAGCACATAGCTGCTATTAGAGAAGGTTTCTATGATTTCTTTAGAATGCTAATTGTCAGTAATTGATGTTTTTCTAAAACTAGATATTTTGTATGTATGTAAACAAATAACAATTAACTTTGTGGTGCAGCTGTAGCGTGATTATTAATGGTATCTGGTGTTACATGAAAATGAGTTATTAGAATTCTTCAAAAATAAATTCACATGAATGAAACTTTATATTTTCTGTTAATGTTTGTGTGCACTGTTAATTATCTGATATTAAGGACCTCTAGTTTATCATGCTTTAAACCCTTCCCTTCCCTTCGGCCCCTATAATACCACTGTGCAGGCATTGGTATAAATCTACAAATAAAGCTGTGGTGAGATTTGCATTTAAAGCTGAGCAACAATCCGATTTCACACTGTAATAATTGACTATAGGTCTTGTCTAGACTGGGAAAATGCATCCTGTTAGGAAATGTGTTGATTAACATTTTGTAACTAGCACAGTGTTAAACATGATTTTTCTTTTAGTGTGAACAAAGACAGTTGTGTTTAGAAACGTGCTAACTGATCGAACCACAAAGTTGCATGTATGTTTACACTACAGCTGGTAGTGTGCTTCCCAGCACGAGTAGACACGTGCTCTTGCTCTACTTAAGCTAGCATGTTAAAAATAGCTGGGGTTGGCATAGGTGGCAGCTCAGACTGGCTGCCTGAGTATAAACCCTCCCAGATCTCCCAGGGATGTACTCAGGTGGCTAGCCTGAGCTGCTGACTATGCTACCACTGGCTACACTGCTATTTTTAGCACACAAATTTGAACAGAGCTATCATATCTGTCTACTGCTGGGAGGCATGCTCCCAGCTGCAGTGTAGATGTACCCTTAATTAACTTGTTTTCTGATACGTTGCCTCAGTATAGACAAAAGCCTTCCTCTCCAAAGTAGGCATAATAATATTCAGAGAACAATTGCATTTTCTGTGTAATATTTTTAGTAAAATATTTACTAACCCTTGCAGGGGGAACATTTAAAAATTCTCCCTTTTTTGAAAAGATGCCGTGTTATCAGATTTCTTGTACTTTGGAATTGATTAACTTTGCCCTCTTGTTGTCCATTATATTTAATAAACATTAATCCCAAGGCTGACCCTACACTATCCAATTTCTAACTTCTCTCCAATCTGAAGAATAGCTGTTCATCATGAGTTGGCTACATCGAAAGAGGCACACATGTTAGTATGTTTGACTGCCCTCTGTGGGATTGAATATATGTATATGGCAGCAAGCTAGAGAGAATGTAAGAGTCCCGGTACAAATGAATTGAGGAGAACTGTCAGAAAAAAAGGGAGGAAGTAGAAGGTAATGAAGAATGAATAACAAAAGAAAGGAAGTGAGAACTGTAAAAATTTTCTTGATCACAGTCAAAACATTCTGAATGTTTCACAGGTAACTATGAAATCCTTTAGGAATCCTCATTATTTCTAAAAAACTGTTCACAATACAGACATAACATGTATTCCTGATGTGTTTGCCCTCCAAAGAGTGAGCGTGATGGGAGGAGGTGTTGAGACATGAGTAGAAACAGAGATTAACTAGTACAAACCCATTATAAGGGAACAGCAGCTAATTAGTCATAAAAGTTATGATGAAGCTAAACTAAACAAGGTGCTCCTCCATTATGGCAGCAGGATCAGGCCATAAATTAATATATTAGGAATAAAAATGACTTTTCTTTACTGCTTTTAAAGTGTATTATTTATTGTATTTTCCCTGCTGTAACATATGGTAAAGCATTGTAATTGTGTGATCTTCTGCATATAAACAAAAACTTAAATGTGAAATAATGGAAGATTAAATGGTTCTGTTACACAAATAGTGTAGTAATAGAATACTTAATATTATTGTATTAGACTACACATGAGAATTGTTTTTGTGATCATCTGCATTCTGTTCTTAGCATTTCAACTGGAGCTTGATACAAGACATGATAAATATGAGAGGCTTGTGAAACTTAGTCGTGATATAACTATTGAAAGTAAAAGAACAATATTCCTACTCCACAGGATTACTAGGTGAGTCACATTAATTCCCATTTCCATGCTGACCCAGAAACTTACTGTTGCCTTGCAGAGTTTTCTGTATCTATGAGTAACAGATGCAATATTCAGTTGAGCTAGACATCAAGGAAGATAAACATAGGCTCAGTTCATTTCCCATAAGCTGTGTTGTTTTATTTCCTCTAAAACAGTGTTTCTCAAACTGGGATCGCCACTTGTGTAGGGAAAGCCCCTGGCGGGCCAGGCCGGTTTGTTTACCTGCCCTGTCTGCAGGTCTGGCTGATTGCGGCTCCCACTGGCCGCCGTTCACCGCTGCAGGCTAATGGAGGCTGCTAGAAGTGGCGGCCAGTAAGTCCGTTGGCCCATGCCGCTTCCAGCAGCTCCCATTGGCCTGGAGCAGTGAACTGTAGCCAGTGGGAGCCGTAATTGGCCGGACCTGCAGACGGGGCAGGTAAACAAACTGACCTGGCGTGCCAGGGGCTTTTCCTACACAAGTGGCAACCCAGTTTGAGAAACACCACTCTAAAAGGATATGTAAGCCAGTGGGCACATGCAGCAATCGGGAAATTAAAGTAAGGACCAGCCTCTAGTTCGTGTCAAGTCCATTTCCTTAGAGATGGCTTTATTAGCACAAAGAATATTCCAAAACAGGGCCAGAGTAACACAGAATACTTGGTAACAGCCAACAGACATTTCCAGCAAGCTGGGAGGGGAAAGAACACACCCTTCTAGAGAGCCGTCTTTGAAATAACTTGCCCATTTCTTTTATAGCCCCACCCCAGATCACCCATGTGATGAGTAGGGAACCTGGGTTCTACTTGTGATCCCACACATGCTGGAACTTAAGGAGTGTGTCTATACATAGCTGCAAGGTGCCTTGCATTTTGTGCCCTGATCATTGGAAGCAGTAAGTGCTGTGGGAGAATAATGGAGAAAGTTGAGTCTTGCCACAGCCTGTTGTATAAAAGATTTACCTGGAAATTACATATGTAATTTTAGACATTGGGCTTTGTCTGTATTTGTCTTTTTTCCCTAAAATTTCCCACTGTTATCACCACTGCAGCTCCACAATGGTGGCAACGGTGTGGGCACTCTTGTAGGTAAGATGCTGGCAGCTGCCATTTTTTAACCTTGATGCTGTCCAGACTTGCTTTGAGCAGAGGTAAACAACATGGTGGTCTATCATTCTAGTGGCCACTAGAGCCTTTGCTGCACTAGCGCTGCCTCTGTTGCTGCACAAAGAATAGCAACATTGGAACTTTCAGGGGGAAAAAGACTTGTGTGTAGACTCAGCATAAGCTTTTAGATTCGTTTGCATCATGGAATCCTGTTTTCTAGAAGTGTACTAATGGTGGGTTGCCATACTGTGTCTGCACTTCTCTTCCCCTCTCTGTCGTAACTATTCAGTACAGAGCCCAGTTTCAGAATTCTAACCATATTTAAACATTTGTTCGTAACCAAACTACAGTACCAGTCCTGTTGGGGGAACAGAGGGGTACTGGTAAGTGAAAAATTCCAGTTAACTAAGAAGAAAGGAGTTTGGGTGCGGGAGGGGGCTCGGGACAGGGGATTGGTGCATGAGAAGGATTTTGGGTGCTGGATCCTGGGGGTGCTCACCTCAGGCGGCTCCCTGCAAGCGGTGACCTGTCCCTGCTGTTCTTAGGCGGAGGCACGATTGCCCTCACTCTGCCCCAAGCGCCTGCTCTGCAGCTCCCATTGGCCAGGAACCGTGGCCATTGGAAGCTGCGGGGTTGGCACCTGTGGGCAGAAGTTGTGTACAGAGCTGCCTACCTGTGCCTCTTCCTAAAACAGCAGAGACAGGTGACCGCTTGTGGGGAGCTGCCTGAGGTGAGCACTCCCTGGATCCAGCAGCCCAAAATCCCTCTTGCACCCCTGTTCCAAGCCTTCTCCTGCACCCAGACTCCTTTCCTGAGCCCACACCTCAATCACCAGCCCAACGCCCTCTCCCACACTCTGAACCCCTTGTGGCCATTCCTCCGCCTAGGAGCAGCAGGGACATGTCGCCACTTCCGAGGAGCCACGTGGAGTCAGGTAGCTAGCCTACCAGCCCTGCATCAACCAGACTATAAAGTAGATATTCAATGAAGATTAGAAATGCTGATTTATAGAGCTTTCTGGTTGGTACAGGGCTAGCTAACACAGCCTTTACTGTATCTGCTAAATCCACAAAAATAGTAATTGAAAAAGAGATGTTGTAAATCTATAATACTGCGTACATTGTTCGAGCTTTTTAAGTATAATAAATGAACTGTCCTTTAAATGCTGTATATAAAATCTAATGTAACAATAGTTGTGGATGAGATACTGTAGAGGTTTCCTTAGTGGCATATTTCATAAATACTGCCTAAAAACATGTATAAAGTAGATCCTTGTGCTATGTTAATCTAATGTATTGCAAAATGGTGTGGATTTTGTGTATGAGAGAGAAGTCTTCTGCAGATTTTTCTAGCTATTTTACCTATTTATTTTGATCGTTGTCATGAGCTTCCTCATTACCTCTGCTTTAGTCATAGTTAAAGCTACAGCCTGAAATAAGCAGCACGCTATTCAGACTGGGTTTGAATGGTTGATTATCTTAAGGGCAATTCTTTTTTGAATGTACAAAGAAGTTCAAAGGTACCTACTTACACTAGATCAGAAAGATTCATTTTAAATTTGTCTCATTCCAAAATATTTCATTTTGTCTGCACTAATTAAACATAAGGTGGTTAGTAGAAGAAAAAGTGTGTAATTTAACTCTTTGTTGGTGTTCTAACAGCTGTCACTTTGTAATTTTATTTGTATTCTGTGCTCACAGTGATCCCAATGGGGAGGAAATATTAAATGAATCTGAGGCCAAATTAGAAGCTGTCAGACAGAAAATTAAGCAAGTAGCACAAGAACTGATAGGAGAAGACATGTATCAGTTCCACAGAGCCATCTCTCCAGGTAAGTCTACATTCAAATAGGATGGGCACACACATCAGGCCAAATTCAGTTTAGGTGCAGCTCCATTACTTCAGCAGTATTGCATTTGCATACACCAGGGCTGAATTTGGCTCACCCTTTGCACTTTAAAACATAGATTGTGATTTTCCTCTTTTTGAAGATTAAAAAACATGCTCTTGGTTATATTTCATAACACTCAAATATGTAAACACATTGTATAGATATGAATATCAAGCACAAACTGTACTGTGTGCAACCATTCAAACTCCCCTCTTCCCCAATCTGTTTCAACTTCTCTGTGTAAATGGCAGTCTTTTTAGTTTCAAAGGTCATCTTAACATTTCAGCTACACTGATGGATGCAATATCTTGAGTTTCCCCACAGTATTTTTATATCCTTCTCTCACATGCAAAACAACTGTATTTAGGCTCTGTGTGTGGCACTAGTGATGAACAGAAACTCTCCGGCTGTAACCATCACTTGGTCTTTAGTAGATGCATCAGTACTGTTCCACTCCTGGGTTTCCAGTGAGTGCACTCAGTCTCTTTCTTTTCTGTTGTTCAGAGTGTCTGGCTCCTCCCTAGACTCAATTTCCCAAATGTGTGTACCTTTTCTCAGGTGCTCTGCAGGCCTGGGGCCAATATGGAAGCACCTTACCACCAATCCAGCCATCCTGCATTTTTCCAACTGCATTTGGAACCTTTGAAATTCAGTGTCCTGCTGGCCTTCTAAAGGGGTCATTACCTCAAGGACTTTCTTTAAAAACAAACAAACAAACGAACAAAACCCTATTCCTGCTGTTTCAACCTGTCTGCATTTCTACAAAAAACTGTGGACCCCACCCATTTTTCATTTGGGTGCTTGTATTGGTACTCTTACTTGAAAGTATGTTTTTGAGTACCTGAGTTCCAGTTTGATCATCTAAATCAGCAGTTTTCAAACTTTAGCAACCTGGGGATTCCCATTTTGATTTAAAATTTTTCAGGGACCACCAAGCCTCCCCACTCAGGCTTGGTGGTCCCTGCTCACAGTCCACTCCTTCCCCAAGGCCCCACCCCACCTCTTCCTGCCCCCCGCTCACTCCATCCCCCCACTTCCTCTGTCACTCACTCTCCCCCCAACCCTCACTCACTTTAACTAGGCTGGGGCAGGGGTTGGGGTGCAGGAGGGGGTGCAGGCTCTGGGAGGGAGTTTGGGTGCAGGAGGGACCGAGGGGTGTGGGCTCTGGGTGGGGGTCGGTGTGTGAAAAAGAGTGAGGGGTGTGGGCTCCGGCTGGGCAGCAGTTACCTTGGGCAGCTCCCAAAAGCAACCAGCACATCTCTCCATCTCTTTGGCGGGGGTGCGAGGGAGGTCTCTGCTCACTGCCCCTGCCCGCAGGCACTTCCCCAGAGCTCCCATTGGCCGCAATTCCCAGCCAATGGGAGCTGCAGAGTTGGTGCTTGGAGTGGGGGCAGGGTGCAGAGACGCCCTGACACCTGAGCAGACACCTGACACCTGCTCAGACGCCCTGAGCATTTTTGGACGTCGACTTGCTAACCTAGTGAGGAGGGCTTTAAACTAGGTTCGATGGGGGAGGGTGACCAAAGCCCAAAGGTAAGTCTCAAAGAGGGAAACCTGGAGGAAGGGATGGAACTTGGAGAATGCGGGGTTTGTAATGGCAGGGAGAAAGGAGAAAGTAATTGGAACTGGAAGGTGGGGGAATCAAATCATTGCCTTAAGTGTCCTAATGAAGCCCTTATATCTGAGGTGTGTAGGAAAAGAGAACACCAGGAGACAATTCAAGGAGGAGGATGCAACAGGGGAAATAAGCAGCAGAAGAAAGTAGGGCAGTTGGCTGAATTTTTAAAGTGCCTGTACACAAATGCGAGGAGCCTGGGAAACAAGAAGGAAGAATTAGTAGTACTGGCACAGACAGGGAATTACGATGTTATTGGCATAACTGAGACATGGTGGGATAGCTCGCATACCTGGAGCACTGCCATGGATGGGTATAAGCTGTTCAGGAAGGATAGGCAGGGGCGAAGAGGGGGAGGAGTAGCGCTGTATGTAAAAGAGCTGTATGAATGCTCAGAGCTCCACTACGAAACTGGAAATGAGCCAGTTGAAAGTCTTTGGTTAAATTTAGAGGGGAATGTCACAAGGGGGATGTTATGGTGGGTGTCTGCTACAGACCACCAGACCAGAAAGAAGAGGTGGATGAGGCTTTTTACAGACAACTAGCAGAAGTCTGTAGATCACAGCCCTGGTTCTCATGGGAGATTTCAATTATCCTGATATCTGCTGGGAGAGAAATACAGCAGTGCACAGGCAATCCAGGAAGTTTTTGGAGATCGCTGAGGACAACTTCCTGGTACAAATGCTGGGGGAACCAACGAGGGCCTTGCGCCTCGACCTCCTGCTCACAAACAGAGAAGAGTTGATCGGGGAAGTAAGGGTGAACGGCAACCTGGGCAGCAGTGATCATGACATGGTAGAGTTCAGAACCCTGGTCAAAGGAAGGAAGGAGAGAAGCAGAACGCAAACCCTGGATTTCAGAAAAGCGGATTTCAGCTCCCTTAGAGAAATGATGGGCAGGATTCCCTGGGAAGCTGAACCAGTTTTTTAAGAACCTTGCTAGAGCACAGGAAATACCAACCGATGTGCAGAAAGGACAAAAGCAGCAAGCGAATAGAAGAGTAGAGGAGATGTTAGAAGTAGTAGAGAAAGTGCCAGCATGGCCTACGGGAACTCATGAGTGAGGAGCTGAAGCAAAACGAAGGAGCTTAAAAACTGAACAAAGTTGGACAGCTGACGGGAGGCATAAGTTATTGCTCGGCCTGCAGGGATTAGAATCAGAGCCAAAGGGCATTCTGAGTGAACTAGCATAGGGGTGTGGAGGATTAATAGGAAAGGGTTTGTACAGTATGTAAGCAACAATGAGGAGGATAGGGATGGGTGTAGGTCCCTTACAATGAGGCAGGTATCTAGTGGTGGAGATATGAAAAGCTGGCTGAATACTCAATTCCTTCTTCACTCAGTCATTACGGGCAAGAATCAACTCCCGAACTATACCTGGGGAACGACGAGAGGAAGGAGAGGCAGCCACTGTATAAGAGGATAATCAGTTAGACTACTTAAAACGTTAACAGTTGCACAAGTCTTGGGACCGACCAACTGCATCGAGCGGTGTGAGGGAGTTAGCTGATTGTGATTGCAGAGCCGTGGACCCATCTATCTCTTGAAATTCATGGCGACAGCGAGATGGTTCCCAGAGGACTGGAGAAGCAATACTAGTTACCTCATCTCTAAGAAAGGAAAAAAAGAGAAGATCCAGTGAAACTACAGACCAATCGATCTCACCCATCCCTGGTAAAAATCAATGGAGCATGTGCTGAGAATCCATCCTGAAAGCACTTAGAGAAACATAGGTGATTCCAGGAAGCAGCTCACATGGATCACCAAGGGAAATCAGCCTAGACCCAACCGATTGCTTCTACGATGAAGGTGAATGGAACTTGTGGATGGGGGCAAAGCCTGTTGATGGTTTATACCTGACTTAGTAAGGCTTTGACACGGCTTTCCCACAGCATTCTCATCAGCAAAACTAAGGTATGTGTGGAGGAAGACTGTGAAGTGGATAGAAAATTGGTTGAATCAACGGGTCAGCGGTAGGATCAATGGCCACACTCTCTAGTGCAACCAAGTAAGCAAGTGGTTGTCCCAGGTCTCTCTTGTCTTAGGGCCGGTTCTAATTCAAATGCTTCATTAATGATCTTGATGATGGATAGCTTGCACAATTAAAGTAATTGCAGATGACACCAGTTGGGGGGGTGTGGACACGCTGGAGGCAGGGATAGATTCAGGAGATTAGACAAATTGGAGAAGTGTGGCCACAAGAAACTCATGAAGTTCAACAAGGACAAGTGCAAAGTCCTGCACTAGCAGAGAAAAACCCCATCACTGCTACAGGCTGGGGACTGTTTGGCTTAGTACAGTGCTGAAGAAAGGATCTGGGTTACGGTAGATGATACGTTGAACATGAGCCTACAGTGTGTCTTGTAGCCAAAAGCTAATAGCATATACGGGCTGTATAGTAGGAGTGTTGCCAGCAGATCGAGGATGTGTTATTCCCTCTATTCGGCACTGGTGAGCCGCATCTGGAATATATTGTGTCCAGTTTTGGGCGCCACACTACAAAAGACGTGGAACCATTGTGAGAGTCCAGCGGAGGGGCAACAAAAATGATTAGAGGACTAGAGCACATGACTTATGAGAGAAGACGAAGGAACTGGGCTTATTAGCCTGCAGAAGAGAAGACTAAGGGGGATTTGATAGCAACCCTTTCAACTACTTGAAGGATGCGTTCAAGGAGGAGGGAGCTAGGCTGTTCTCAGTTGGTGACGGAGGACAGAACAAGGAGCCATGGTTTGAAAGTTCAGCTTGCGGAAGTCGAGGCTGGATATTAGAAAAAACTTCTGACTAGGAGAGTGGTGAAGTATTGGAATGGGTTACCTAGGGGAGTGATAGAATCTCCATCTTTAGAGCTATTTAAAGTCCGGCTAGACCGCACCCTGGCTGGGATTATTTAGGGAAAATGGTCCTGCCTTTAGCAGGGGGTTGGACTAGATGACCTCGTGAGGTCCCTTCCAACCTTTTGATTCTATGATTCTATGATTCTCTCCCACTCCCCTCCGGGCCACGGGGACGTTCTGTCCGCTTCCGGGAGCACTGTGGAGCCAGGGCAGGCAGGGAGCCTGATCAGTGGGGCCTGCAGACCCCAGTTTGAGAAACACTAGTCTAAATCTATAATTGGATATTCTAATTTAGGGACCGGGTATCTAAGTTTGCAAATTAGGATCAGATTCCACAGTTGGGGGTTACGTTGTGTTTTTTACTAAATCTGTTGGGGATCATTGCACAAGTTAAGAGACCCCGGCTACACCATTTTATATAACATGGGTAAACATGTTAATTGTGGCCTTGCCCAGCATCACACTCAACCGCTCTGATGTTTCTCCAATTTCTAGGGCTAAGAAAACGTTTCTCATTGTCATTAACACTTCCAAATATGTGCATTTGAAGAAATAACAGGCAGAAGTAGTAGAGAGAGAAGGAGAAATTTGCTGAGATTTATTTTAAAAAAACAAAAACAGAGATACTAAATACCAGTTTATTTGCACAACCTGAATGTTACTAACATCAGCTGCAATGCCTATTTTCTTGCATCTCACAAGAAAAATCAGCCATTATACTTCTGTCTCCAGGCCTCATGCTTGCCAAACTTTTTTTAAAGAAAATCTTGAGTAATTAATCAATACATCAGCGTTCCAGTTGTCATTCCTTACTCAGGTAAAACTCATCTTGACATCAATGAGAATTTAGTTTGAGTAATGAGTGTCGAAAAGATGCCCCTGAACGGCTATAGTAGTTAGCGAACAAAACTCTTTAAAGTTACGGTTGTGATATTATTCCCCCAGTTTACAAAACTATCTATAAGGGATATAACTTGCAGCATCCAAGTTAAGGGTGTGGATGCATACTTATTCATGAATTTACAGCTCATTTGTCAATGTAATTCCAAACTATGGTTACGCTTAAAATTTGTCCTTAACTTGGATCATCTGCACTGTAACAGCCAGACATCAGCAGTACGCCATATTGCAGTCTTTCACTGAGTCATGACTGTCACTGTTTCTTTACCAGTTATATATTTGTTTTAGTCCAATTAAAAAGCGAATGCGACTTTTAGTAGAAACTACGCATTGTGTATGTTTATGTATCTTCATGACACTTGTAGTTTAGTGTTCTGTGGAGCCAGAGACGATTAATTAGTGTTAAGAAAGTTTATAAATTGCTGTGTAGCTTTGCAGAGTAAATGCTCAAAGAAATTGTGAACAGAGTGAGTTGACTGTATTGTGAATATTTTGTTTTTATTTGAAATCTTTATTTGGATATGTAAGTTGCCTTTGAGTTAAGGTAGTGCTTAACTCATCAGTGAATCCTTAAATGCAGTTCTCAGGGGGTTATGACCCGGTATCAAGTATGAACAGAACAGTCTGAGGCCTGATGGAAACACAGACTTTGCCAGCAGAACCTATGAAACTCTTAGACCCCCTTTTGGCTCACATTCCAAGCCTTGCTATAATCTCACATAGCTTGTGGTGTGCACGGCGTTTAAAGGCTCTGCTCCATACTGCTGTCAGTATGCATTCTAGGTGTAAAAGGACTGAGAAATTTCACTCAGCTCAGAATACTGGACACCCCATAGCAGCGGCTCAGAAAGCAGGTGAGAAAACCTGACACCTCTGGGTCTGGGAGAATACTCTGTGGGGAGGATGGGGAGTGAATTGGTGTAGTTCATTTTAAAGAGACATCATTGCTAACTTGAAAAATCACATTTTTGTATGAAATGTCTGTAAACGTGCTATAATTACAAGTAGCACCTAAGGTCACTGTAACTGAAAGACAGGAATGAAAGTAGCAATTGACTATTGATTATTGTGGTTTAAATAATATCATCCCAGTGACAGCACCCATGATAGTTTAATATGAAGATGTAATGGCAGGGAGCCAAGTGTTTTCTGTTCTGGATATATCAAAAGGGGTTCTGGGCTATCCCTTTTCACCCTGAGTGTTGGTATAAATTTGCGTTCACATTCCAGGGAGAACAGTTTACTGGATGAGGGTCCCTGAAGGGTACCATAATGCCACAGTATTTTTCATGCACATGTGACCGAAGTCTTGGACAAGGTACAGTGGAATGGAAATGTCACTGAATATGTAGATGACCTATTAATACATATGCAGAATTTTAAACACCATCTAGTAGTCTTGGATGAGTTGTTGATGGTATCAAGCAGGGCTAAAGATTAATGAAAGAAATGCCCAGCTAGCACAGAATTCTGTAAATTTGTTAAGTATCACCTTTGATGCCAGGGGTATAAATCCAGTGGAGAGGGTGAAGCTGCCTTTACCAGCTGATGTTACCTGTCTAAGATATTAAGGTACGAGCTAGTGGTGGACCATCAGCTGTGGCATACGGTCTGATGTACGAAGGAGAAACACACAAATGTCCCCTTCCTGAAGAATGTGGATAGGATCTTGTTTATTTAGGAGGAGGTATATGAGAGAATGGGAGACAGAATCAAGAATCAGGACAGATGTGGTTTGTCGGTAGATCCTCTTATTTTTAAAGGGGAAATCTAAAATGGGATTTGCCTTAATAGACCCAAAGTCAGGAAGCAAAATTCAGTATGCTGTATGTGGTACTCAGTCTGCACGGTATGCAGAGTTAGCAATGTTTGCTTTAGGATTGGAAGAAACCCCAGTTCTACAGAAAGTAATTTTATTCACACTCAAACTGGGTCTATCAAGCCCTGGTAACCTGGCTTCATTGCTGGGAGACCCAGGACATGACCTCTACCAGTGGGAAACCTTTAAAACATAACCTCATTATTGCAGTATGTTGTCCACTTAGCCAGGCAAAGGGAAAGCAACCAAAGAAAATCAAGGTAAGAGCTCACAAGAAAGGTAATGGAACAGCTTATTGGAGTAGCACAGCTAACTAATTAGCTAAGTAGGCAGCATGGAGAAACCGTTTTGGGGGGAAACCTAAAGAAGAGCGCCAGGTACAGGCAGTAGTTAACCCCAAGGTGTAGCTTACAGATCATGGCCTAGTATAGTTACAAGAAACCAGTGAGGACGTAAAACAGATTAAAGAGGCTTTCTTGAGGGTAGGAAAGTTTAATAAAACAGAAGTGCAAGTGACTAAAGAAGTCTTAATCTTGATGAAAACTGGAGAAAATTGGGAATGGGTAATACCTGAATTATGTAGGATTGTTTTTATGGTACTGGTTCACGATAAAGGAGGACATCAGGGAATCAGTAAAACTAAGGAACAAATCAAGTGAGATGGTGGTTAAATCAAGACTGGAATGTAGAGCAGTATGTTAACTGTTTTCTTTGTGCAGCAGTGAATGCACATAGAAGGGTAAAGAACTCCTGATTATTTTAAAGGCCATCGAGGCCACCACCTGTGATTCACATGGACTCTCACCCAATTACATGTTTACAGAGTGGGCAGTGAGATTACCAAAAATCTAGTTTAGTCCAGTTCCTTATGAGCTTCGCCCGTGGTTCTAACAGCTAAGTGGGTTGAAAATCTAACAAAGACCATAATGTCAGTTCATCGAACTGTAGCATTCAGTCTGGGGGATACTAAGAAGAGAATGGATAAATATTTTAATAGAACTCAGCAGACAATGTAGTAGCAAGTAGAAGATTCAGTAGCAGTAAAAAGAATTGGACAGAGGAGATCATTCTCGTACTGTAGGCTGGGAAGGGCCATATCACATCATAAAGCTAGTCCAACAGTTTATCTAGTATATCTATGTAAGGGGAAGAATTCTGAACAGTGGTCCCATAGTAGTCTATTTAAAACATTTGTAGGGAAATAACTAACTTATTTTCTAGAAAGGCAAGTAGTTTTAGTATCTTTAGCCTAGGTGTGATCCTTACACTGATGTGGAACATCCCAAGCCCTTGGACCAAGAACCCAAACCCATTGGCTTGGATGTGGAGACAAACTGCAGTGATAGGAGATGGAAGCAGAATGTCGGTCCAGTCCCATCTAGCTTTCCCAAGGGGCCAAAACATTAGTTTTGGCTGTTGGGTGTTTTTAAGAAATGCAAGGGATGGCGCTTTAGTAGAACATGAACATTGGTTTGGGGTGGTTGTGGAATAGGATCATAGTGAATGCTTCTGAAAGTCTTCCATAATGCCACCTAGTGATGGGCAGCTGCCTGGAAAGGGTGGTTGAGCTTCAATGGTAGAAGATATAGCAGGAAATTATACATGTTGTTGGTTTTTTACAGGTAGGAAAATAGCCTGTTGTAGAGGACCTGTTGTTACACTGATACTAAAAGTTCCAAGGGTTACTACTCCGAGCACCGTAATCACTGGTGCCAAGTAATGGTGAGCAGCAGGTGCTGAGAGGATGATGTGATAAGATAATAGAAGTACAACCTCTACAGAGTTTAAAGCCAGTGGCCAGCAAACTGTACTAACCAACCTTCAATGGTAAATCTATACATGGAAAATTCCCCAATGGAATTTGACTATCATGTATACATATTGAAATTGTTCCCAATTTATAGCCCCTCAGCAAGATCTGTTCCAGGATGGTCAAATCAAATCCTGGGACCAGTAGAACGACATGATCCACACAGAAGGGCTAGAGATGTAGGAACAGTTTTAGGAGGAATAGACACAGGAGTAGATGTATTGAATACTATGAATTTAGAAGTAATTAGGAATAAATTGATTAGCATCACTAAGGGTGTGGGACAAGACCTATCGAATCATGCAGGAATGGATCAAGAATTTCAAATATTACACCATCAGATGTTAGAAACAATGAGACCATTGACAAATCTAATTATGGGTAAGTTAAGATCACTGGTAGATGTTCAGAGAGGTTTTAATGGAGATGAATTTTGAGATCTAGCATGCTGAGAAGGAGAATACTTGTGCAGGAAATAATTAAGGAAGTCACAATATCAGTAAAGCTGAGCGCATGGCCTGCAGTGTTAAGTAATTGGATGCAGGGTCAGGTTTCCAATTATGCTTGGTAACAGCAAGAATGGTGATCAGTTTTAACACATGGGTGTATGTGCACCCATTGTCGTGCCAGCCTCGATCCTGCATAACAGTACTGACCAAACAGTGTATCCGGTAATCAATGTGGGAAAATTGATGAGTAAGTTAATCCTGCACTCCACATAAAGGCCTCCGTGGTTATTTTATAACAACTCAGGCTAGTGACAACCAGTGGCTTTATCCTTACACCAGACTGGTGCTGGTGCACAAGGGTGGAGTTGCCAGCCAGGTCAATAGCAGCCACTGACCCAAGAATATTGGATTCATTAGAAAGTGTGTGGTAGAGGGAATATGGCCAGATGGAACTAACATCTTTTACCTTGGAGAAGGGAATGTTTTCATTCTCTTGTGGGTACAGTGACTTTGGATGGAGAAGAGTGCCTGATAGATCCAGGTATTGTGTTAATACCTTTGAAGCTGATTCCAGTATCACCACCCTTCGTGTAGATGACATCTACTTTTGAGTACCTACAGTCATGTATGAGAATGAAAAAATGGACTTAAAATTGAATATCCACTTAACAGCCAATTGATTTGCCACCATCTGCTAGACAGTTACTGCAACTGATTGACTTTTCTGAAATTGCAAGACAGACTTCTTAGGACAAGAAAGAGGAAAAGTTGCAAATTAATGTAACTCATGAGGTTGGATGGTTGAAAGCTGTTGCACAGATAATTGAAAAGGAGGGACAAGTTAGCTGGTGCGAAATCTTCTTAGGATGGTTACCCACAGGAATGGGATGCTAAATTTCATGTTACATTCAATTGTACTATATGGTTCATAAGTTTTAGTTATGATTGGAATGATAATGCTTGGTTGCTGGACATGATGTATGTACGTTAAAATATCATGTTTAAGGCAAGAGGTAGCCATGAGGCAAGCGCTCCCCTCTAGAGATTGAACTATGATGAGCACCATGTCTTTGATCGCCCCTCTCTAGCATGCCACCTGTCAGTGATGCAGGATGGCATGGCTTCATAGATTTCTGATTCAGAGAGGTGACATTTGACCTAGTCCTGGACATCAAGGTGGGGAGTGTAGCAGGAGCAGAAAGAATTCTCTTTTGTCCCCTTCTCCGGAATACCTTGGATGAAACCGACCTTGCTGCTTGCAGAGCTGAGTGTTAACTTGGAGAACATGTGACTTGCTCTTCCATGCTGATTGTTGAATAGAGTGCTAACTGTGTGTTTATCTATTCTGCCACATTCATTGTAGAACTGAATGTTCTTGATTATAATATTTCTTTTCTTTACTTTCTCTCAAGTGGTCAGGTAAGGGTTAACAAATATTTTAGAAGTTGCTCTAGTTGATTGTTGCTAGTTTGAATGTAACATTAAAGCTTGGTGCTAGAGAGGAAACCTCTCATTGCAGCTGTCATAGGAAAGTTATAAATAAGTAAGGAGGGAGCTGAGTGAGGTGGAGGAAGAAAGGTCCAGACGGTGAATCCATTTCAGCACACTAAGCTCCTCAGTCATTGTAAGGTGAGACTTGCATTGATTGGCATGGATAAATAGCTTATAGTTAAGGAAATGACTGTATGATTGCATTTTGCTGTGATATAAAGTTTTGAAAGAAGACTCAGGCCATGTCTACACTTGCAAGTTTACAGCAGCCGCTGTATTATGCTGACAGGAGAGAGCTCTCCCATCAACACCATAAAACCAGCTCAATGAGTGGCGATAGCTGTGTCAGTGGGAGAGCGTCTCCCACCAAAATAGTGCTGTGCACACTAGCGCTTAATGCCGGCAAAACTTACGTCGCTCGGGTTGTTTTTTTCACACCCCTGAGTGACAAAAGTTTTGGCGACATAAGTACTAGTGTAGACATGGCCCTAGACTTTACGTAGTCAGCCTATGCATGACCACAGGTTAAACACTGGGTGAGTTAGCAATACCCCTCTTACCACCTTGTTCACAGGGACTTCCACTCTCCGTTCAGGAGTAGGGGTAGCAAAGAGAAAAAGTATTGGCTCAGGGACCGATGGAAATGTGATGAGTTTCTATGGATGATAGTGCTGATGTTGGTATCTAAGGGAATGGCATACTGTCAGGAGTATGCAGGAAATCGGGAGGTGAATGAAGTGTGGTTAAGCAACAATACTATTGGGATAGAAGAGACCAGTTCTTCAAGTGATTGCTCATATCCATTCCAGTTAGGTGCGCACGCCGCGTGCACGTTCGTTGGAAAACTTTTTACCCTAGCAACACTCAGTGGGTCGGCTGGGCGCCCTGTGGAGTGGCGCCACTATGGCACCGGATATATACCCCTGCCGACCCAGCCACCCCTCAGTTCCTTCTTACCGCCCGTGTAGGTCGTGGGAACAGTGGAGCGTGGCTTAGCTGACCACCACTTCCCTAGCTACTCGTAGTTCTCTTGTTCATTATTGTGTACATAGTTGTAAACTTTTTATATAGTTATACTTAGTTTATCTGTTTATAGCATAGTTAGTGTAATATAGTTAAGAAGGGTTTGGGGATTAGCCCCTTCCCCGCACACGGTGCCGGGGCCCATGCCCGGTTCACCGGGTTTCAAACCATGCTCGGCCTGTCGCAAGCCAATGCCGACAGGAGATTCACACGACTCCTGTCTGAAGTGCCTCAGGGAATCGCACCTGACAGCTAAATGTCACATTTGCAAGGCTTTCAAGCCACGAACAAAAAAGGAGTGGGACTTCAGACTTAAACAGCTCCTCATGGAGGCGGCTATCACCCCTCCGCCTTTGGCACCGAGTGCTGGGCAATCAGCGGGCAGAAGCGCCTGCTTGGCACCGGACCGCGTTGGTACTGCCAAGGCCTCTCGGCATCGGCCGTCGCCGTCACCGAAATCAACTCCACGCTGTTCCCTCTCCCCGAGGTCAAGAAAGACTAAGACTCCTGCTGCTTCTGTGCCGCCTGCACCTCAGGCAGAGAACTTGTTTAAGTTGGATCGCCCAGCGCCGACACCCACCGCGGTACCGACGACATCGGCACCGTCGATTCCGGTCCCACAAGGGCCGTCGAGTCCGGCGCCTGTTAGCTCCCTGGCACGAGCTGTGGTAGAGCTTACTATCCCATCCACGCTGGAGACGTTCTCAATGGCGAGGGATCTGATTGCCATGACAGAGTGGGCGCTGCCTCTACCCCTGGCTCCATCAGTGCGGGTAATACAGTCTATAGGCACGCCAGCCTTGATAAGACCACCTTCTGTCGGCACAGCGGACCGGCACCGTTCACGTTCACAGTCCCGCAGACACTCTAGATCCAGATGGCACTCCCGCTCCCGACGCCGCTCGCAGTCCCAGCACCGTTCTCCTCCTCGGTACCGGTCGCACTCGCAGCACCGGTCGGTATCCCATTCAGCGGCCCGCTACTCTCAGCATCGCTCCAGCTCCCAGCACTGCTCCAGGCACCGTGACTCCCGTAGCCGTTCCCGACATCAAGCCTCAAGATCTCGGTTGACCTCCTGGCACCGCTCCGGTCGCAGGTTCCGATCTCATTCCCGGTACCAGTATGCCTCCCGGTACCAGTCTCTGTTGCCGAGTAGAGCAAGGTCCGCTAGAGACAGAAACTCTGCCCAGGGCTTCTCCACTCCTCCATGGCCATCCAGACACACTTCAGTGTCGTCCCACACGGACAGCTCTTATGCTCAGGACCGCGATTCTGATGTGCCCACTGGAGTCTTTCAAGAGGCCCAGATCCAGGACCGAGGCCCACATCAGTGGTCCTTCTGGACACCTTGGGCGTACCACCAGGCCCAAGGTACTCCAGTAGTTCCGTCTCGCTCTGCCCCATCAGAGCACCGAGTGCCAGAGGCTACAGCTAGCCGTCCCCCTCCGGCTGGTATGGAGGAAGCACCAGTCTACCCACCAGTCTCCTCAGTCCCACTGGAGCCGGAGGCTGCCCAAGAGCAAGAGGCTACACAGGACCCGCTCGTCCCCGGCATTTCCTCTTTCTTTTCTCCAGATGAGGCGGTGGCAGGAACATCCTCCTCAGGCCCTCCTCCAACTGACCTGAGAGCCTATCAGGACCTCCTCAGGAGGGTAGCACTCAATATGAACCTCCAGGTGAAGGATGTCCCAGAGGTAGAGGATCCAGTAGTGAGCATTCTGTCAGTGAATACCCCCACCAGAGTGGCACTACCATTTATCCGGACCATCCAAGCCAATGCCGACACTATATGGCAATCTCCGGCCTCTATCCCTCCTGCGGCCAGGGGAGTTGAGCGTAAATACATGGTACCCTCTAGAGGGTATGAGTATTTGTATGTCCATCCTGCTCCCTGCTCACTAGTCGTTCAGTCCGTTAATGAGAGGGAGCGCCATGGCCAACAGGCGCCAGCCCTGAAGTCGAAAGAGGCTAGGCGAATGGACCTGCTGGGCCGCAAAGTGTACTCCGCAGGTGCCCTACAGCTCCGGGTGGCAAACCAACAAGCCCTGCTCAGCCGCTGTAATTACAACGGCTGGGCGGAGATGGGTAGGTTTACGGAGCTAGTCCCTCAAGACTCCCACCAAGAGTTCACTGCCTTCTTGGAGGAAGGGAAAAAGGTGACCAGAACTTCCCTCCAGGCCTCACTAGATGTAGCCGACTCAGCAGCCAGGACTCTGGCCTCGAGTGTTGCCATGAGATGCATCTCATGGCTGCAGTATACCATCCAGGACTTGCCGTTTGATGGCAAAGGTCTTTTCTCAGAAAAGACTGACCCTAGACTGCAAAGCTGAAGGACAATAGGGTCATAATGCGTTCTCTAGGCATGCATATGCCGGTGACTCAATGCAGGCCTTTCTATCCCCAGCCTCACCACCCATACTTTGTGCCTAGAAACAGACAAGGCTTTGGCAGGCAGTGTGGACGAGGTTGGCATATACGCCAGTCAGGACCCTAAGGGGGCCAAAACCAAGGTCCCTCGAAACCACCAGCAGAACCAAAGTCCAACTTTTGAAGGTGCACCCGAGGACGGCGTACCAGCTACAGGATCCTTTTCCTCCCTTCTCCAGCCGTCTCTCCTGCTTCCTCCCGGCGTGGTCCCAGTTAACCTCAGATCTCTGGGCCTACGCACAGTGAAATATGGATACCACCTCCAATTTGTTTCAGCCCCCGCCTCCCCCCACCCTCCAACCCCGTCCCTCTTCAGGGACCCCTCTCACGAGCAATTCCTCTTGAAAGAGGTGCGGACGCTTCTTGCCATGGGAGCGATAGAGGAGTTACCAAAGGACGAAAAGGGCAAGGGGTTTTACTCCCGTTATTTCCTAATCCCCAATTCAAAGGGAGGTCTCAGACCTATCCTAGACCTGCGAGGACTCAACAAGTTTATGATAAAGTTGAAATTCTGCATGGTATCCCTGGGGACCATTATCCTGTCCTTGGATCCTGGAGACTGGTGTGCTGCCCTCGATATGAAGGACGCGTACTTTCACATCGCCATTTTTCCTCCGCACAGGAGGTACCTTCACTTTGTAGCCGACCATCAGCACTTCCAGTTTACGGTCCTGCCCTTTGGCCTTTCTGCAGCCCCAAGGGTATTTACAAAGTGTATGGCCATAGTTGCCGCATATCTCCACCAACGTCGGATACATGTTTTTCCGCATTTGGACGATTGGCTCATCCGAGGCGCCTCTGAGACACAAGTCACCCAGCATGTAGGCATCGTCAAGGACCTATTCACACATCTAGGCCTGATGATCAATATGGAGAAATCCACTCTGGTTCCCACGCAGAGGTTAGACTTCATAGGAGCTACCCTGGACTCCAGTCTAGCCAAGGCCTACTTACCACAGCCGCGGTTTCAGGCAATGGCAACAATCATCCGAGGTCTACAGAATTTCCCGACCACCTCGGCTCGGACTTGTCTCGGTCTCCTAGGTTACATGGCTGCCTGCACATTCGTGACCAAATACGCCAGACTCCACCTCCGTCCTCTCCAAACTTGGCTCAACTCGGTATACCGCCCGGCCAGGGACCCAATAGACACAATAGTCACCATTGCCCTGAGCAGTCTAGCTCCCTAGACTGGTGGCTGACTCCCTCTCTGGTGTGTGCAGGGCTGCCGTTCCATCCGCCCCAACCCTCAATGTCCTTGACGACAGATACGTCATCTCTCAGCTGGGGTGCTCACCTCGGACGCCTTCGTACTCAAGGCCTCTGGTCGTCTCAGGAACTGGCGCTACACATAAATGCCCAAGAGCTGAAAGTAGTCCGCCTGGCATGCCAGGCGTTCCAGCAACATTTACAAGGCCGTTGTGTCTCAGTGTTTACAGACAACACAACGGCCATGTATTACATAAACAAACAGGGAGGGACTTGATCTTCCCCCCTTTGTCAGGAGACCATCCAACTCTGGGACTTTTGCATAGCCCACTCGATAGATCTGGTAGCGTCCTTTCTTCCAGGGGTTCGGAACACTCTGGCGGATCAACTGAGCTGGTCCTTCCTGTGCCACGAGTGGTCGATACGCCCGGATGTTATTCATTTGGTTTTCCAGAAGTGGGGATTTCCCCACATAGACCTGTTCACTTCCCGCGCGAACAGGAAATGCCACATGTTCTGCTCCTTCCAGGGTCTTTCACCGGGATCGATCTCGGACGCATTCCTAATGCCGTGGAAGAACTGGCTGCTCTATGCCTTCCCACCGTTCCTGCTGGTTCACAAGGTCCTGCTAAAACTCCACAGGGACAGAGCGCACCTAATCATGATCGCTCCAGCGTGGCCCAGGCAACACTGGTAAACCACGCTGCTCGACCTGTCGATAGCCAATCCAATTACCCTGCCACTCCACCCAGACCTAATAACTCAGGACCATGGCAGTCTTCGTCACCCAGACCTGCAGGCTCTTCACCTCACAGCATGGCTGCTGCGTGGCTAAACCAGTCAGAGTTGAGTTGCTCTGCTTCAGTACAACAAGTACTCCTGGGTAGCAGGAAGCCTTCCACTCTGTCAACCTATCTGGCCAAGTGGAAGCGTTTCTCCTGCTGGTGTGAAAAGCAGAATGTTACTCCCACTGAGTAACATCCCTACCATCTTGGACTACCTCTTGGACTACCTACCATCTTGGACTACCTCTGGTCTCTTAAGCAGCAGGGCCTGGCGCTATCTTTAGTGAGGGTGCACTTGGCAGCCATCTCTACCTTCCACTCGGGGGAGAGTGGCCGCTCCGTGTTCTCGCACTCTATAGTTACTAGATTTGTCAAGGGCCTGGAACGCCTATACCCCCAAGTACGCCGCCCTGCCCCTACCTGGGACCTCAACCTAGTCTTAAACAGACTTATGTCTCCACCATTCGAGCCGTTGGCAACTTGCTTGCTGCTATACCTGTCCTGGAAGACAGTTTTCCTCGTAGCCATTACATTGGCCAGACGAGTCTCTGAGCTTCAAGCGCTCACGGTAGACCCACAGTATACTGTCTTTCACAAGGACAAGGTGCAGTTGCTACCACATCCAGCGTTCCTCCCTAAAGTGGTATCGGCCTTCCATATCAATCAGAACATCTTCCTTCCGGTCTTCTTCCCGAAACCGCACTCATCTCGACGGGAACAACAGTTTGCACTCCCTAGATGTCTGTAGGGCGCTCGCATTTTATATCGAACGAATGAAGCCCTTTCGTAAATCTCCCCAGCTCTTCGTTGCAGTGCCTGACCGAATGAAGGGCCTACCTGTCTCCTCCCAGAGAATCTCCTCTTGGGTGATGGTGTGCATCTGCACTTGCTATGACTTGGCTTGTGTTCCCTCGGGCGATCTCACCACACATTCTACCAGGGCTCAGGCTTCATCTGCTGCCTTCCTGGCTCATGTACCAATCAAGGAAATATGTCACGCAGCTACCTGGTCCTTGGTCCACACCTTTGCTTCGCATTATGCTCTGGTTCAACAGTCTAGAGATGGTGCAGCCTTTGGCTCAGCAGTTTTGCATTCTGCCACATCTCACTCCGATCCCACTGCCTAGGTAAGGCTTGGGAATCACCTAACTGGAATGGATATGGGCAATCACTCGAAGAAGAAGAGACGGTTACTCATCTTTGTAACTGTTCTTCGAGATGTGTTGCTCATATCCATTCCAAACCCGCCCTCCTTCCCCACTGTCGGAGTAGCTGGCAAGAAGGAACTGAGGGGTGGTTGGGTCGGCAGGGGTATATATCCAGTGCCATAGCGGTGCCACTCCAGGGGGCACCCAGCCGACCCACCGAGTGTTGCTAGGGTAAAAGTTTCTCCGACGAACGTGCACGCGGCGCGCGCACACCTAACTGGAATGGATATGAGCAACACATCTCGAAGAACAACAGTTACAAATGTGAGTAACCGTCTTTTTCCCTCCTAAAATTTATCATGAATAACCATAATTGTCAAGAAGAGTCATAAAGAAAAATCAGTGACAAAGGTACAAGCCTTATTATTGGGTTGCATTTCTAAGTCTATCATTATGATGAAAAGCTTAGATAGTTTATTTAAAAAAAACTAGAAGCTAGATTAGTTACAGTGGAGCTTGTAAACTTGCTAGATCTTTCATGAAAGTTATAATATCCAGGAAGCTTTACATAGCTCCTAGAGTTTTAACCTTGACCTTTTAATAACTTTACAATTTTCCACTACAAGTCATCGTTTACAAAAAAAAAAACTTTATGCACTTGTTCTTTTTGAAGACTAGTACAGAAAACACATGCACAGTTTTTGGATCAAAACATTTTGGAATAAGCATGAACTGACAAAATAATTTTTTAAAAAGCCAGTGTCCCATATCTCAAAAACAGTTTGTCCAATTAACCTCACACTTCCTAAAAATATTCTCCTCTGGCGAGAAATCAAACATGAGACATCCTCTCGCTCCCCACCCAACCTCTCCCAGAAAGAATAAGAAGGGGTCATAACTGGATTTGTAATGGAAACCATCTTAACCACCTTAATTATGGAGTCATGACTCTTGCTGCATAATAAAGCTGGCTGATATTTATTTTATTTGGTATAATAACCGTTAGTCTATAAATAGAACAGTGCAATATGCTTGGGAATATTATTTGTCACTTTAATTGTTAAATGTTTTTTTTGGGATTACTCCAAACAGTTGTTCTTTTGACTTGAAGATAAAACAATTCTGGCAGAGCACTAAAGGAGTTCCATGCTTTCCCTCATTAAGAATAGTGCTAATGGCACGCAGGCTGTTTCCCTAAAGGATACTTGTATGAGCTCAAACACGGAGTATAGCACTAATATTGAACAACAAAAACTGATGCCTGTTTTCTACACTTTTCTTAACAGTACAGATTGTCCCAAGGGATGATTAAACAAGCAAACAGAGATACTGAAATAACGATTCCCTTTTTTAATGTACAACTCTTAATTTGTTATGTTGTGAATGTTCTGCTTTGTTGATATTTTGAAAACGTTAACATTTGGAATATAGAATTCCTGCCCCTTGCCTCAATTTGTAATATATGCCAAATATATCCTGTGAGGAAATGTGTAAAGTTTCTTTAAAATTTTATCAGGAAGTCAGTCAGGAGAAGGACTGGGAAAGATTCTAGAAATAAACTGTATAATGAAGCAGAGAGAGTAGATTTTCATGATAACTGTTTTGCCTATTCTAATAAATTAATACTATTACAACAGTATTTCTCAAACTGGGATTGCCACTTGTGTAGGGAAACCCCTGGTGGGCCGGGCCGGTTTGTTTACTGGCCCCATCCACAGGTCCAGCCAATCATGGCTCCCTCTGGCCGCAGTTCACTGCTCCAGGCCAATGGGAACTGCTGGAAGCGGCGCGGGCCGAGGGACTTACTGGCCGCCACTTCCAGCAGCCCCCATTGGCCTGCAGCGGCGAACCGCAGCCAGGGGGAGCCGCAGTCGGCTGGACCTGCGGATGGGGCAGGTAAACAAACTGACCCGGCCCTCCAGCGGCTTTCCCTACACAAGCGGCAACCCCAGTTTGAGAAATACTGTGTTACAAGGTTAGTAATGCATACACCAAACTTAAGCACCCAAAAATGCATGCTTTGTAAATCATAAATTATATTTGTGGAAATATTTCAAAGTATATTCTGAGACTAGTTTGCATAAATGTAGTAATTCCATTAGGCTCAAAAGATGAGAAGCAATTAACAAGTTTTACCTTCTTAGGCAACTGAAAGCAAAAATTTATTATAGGGATTGAGGTAAATTAGGGTAGCCGTGCATTTGACAGCCATTCATACTGCATGCAGTTAGGATTTGTGTGTGGTGGAGGAGCAAATGCAGTACTTCGTAAGGACTCAATTCTAGATATTTGTCTAAACATTAAGCAGTGGGGCCTGATTCTGATCTCTGATACATCCATGAAAGTCAAGGGACTTGTAAGATCTTTGGGACAGAGATAGTCTCTTCTGCAGGATGCCTAGAACAGTGGGCCCCTGGCCTGTTTGGAGCCTCTCTGCCCTACTGTAATACAAATTAATAATAATGAGGGTAGGCAGGGCCTTGTCTAGCTGAGCTTTTTCATTGCATTATGGCTAGTGTGCCTTTACTGGTAATAGCAGTGGTAGGAACTCCTGCAAAGGCGATCATGAGTTACCATCAGTTTTTTACCACCATCTCTACACTTTCTCTCAATAGGATTAGATGACATTGTTATAAAAATGTCAGCATCTTGTCTTGACTGGCGCTCTCATGGTTGCTGTGCGTGGTGGAGCTGCGGTGATGGGTGCAGCAGTGGAATTACTTATAAAAAATCTTAGTGTTGACACAGCCTCAGAACACAGAATTTCTCCTCTCTAGGCACTGCCTATACTGGAAAAAGAACTACATTGTGACATTTAGTTGTGGCCAAACAAGGAGCTCATATGAGTTCTGTCCCTTCTCTGCTGTGGTTCCTGACCACAGTGCAGCAGCTAACCAGTCACTTCATGGCTACTGCTCATCACGACCACTAGAGGGATTGGTGAGGCCGGCTCAGGGCAGCTCTCCATAGGAATAAAGGAGTCTGTGCACCTGCTTAGTTTTAAGTAGTGTAAGATTTGTAATGGAACAGTGAATGTGACGTCACATCTGATATCCCATCCTCAGCATAGGCCAAGTGAATACTTTGGAGGAAGAACATCTCCTTTCACCGCTATCTGCCATGCTACGATGTACTTGACTAGTTGTGCAATGCTTCTCTCCTGTGTTGATCAGCTAATGCCCATGGGATTTGATTTCTCCTATTAGCATATCACAAGTGGGCAAGCTTAGCCTTTGATTGCCCCCCAGCTCAGGGAACCTTAACACTTGTTTACCGCAATTGTTATTTGGTCATAGTTTTCCAGCCCCCTTTAAAAATTCATCTAGAATATTTGACTTGTTGAATTCAACAGAATGACTAAATTGTGTCACAAAAGTCAATGCAAGTGAATAGAATTGATCATGAAACATCTATCAGAGATGCTTCAAATAGGAGCAAAACACAGGTACAAGGCCACAGGTGTATAAAGTTGTCACTAAGTATGAGCTTTTGTTAGTTGCTTCTTTTATCTTCGAAATTTTGTCTTTACATTAGCTGTAAGACCAGTGCTGTCTTTATTTCTTTAATTCAGCCTTGCAGTGTGTATGAAAGCCTGTAAGCAGAGCAGAATTGTGACTCAGTTATACAATAGTGGAAAGGATGCTATAGAGACTATTAAAAACTCAATAGATTTTTCACTTGCTTATTTCAATGCTGAATGTATACTTTGTACTTTAGTTAACAACAAACATGGCTGCATCGTGTCTCCATATAGTTGAAGAATAAAATTAGAGCCTTCACTCAAGGTGCCATTCTATTTTGGTAACTTTTAAATAAAGGTTTTTGGATAAAATAAGCAAATACACCTCTACCCCAATATAATGCGACCCGATATAACATGAATTCGGAGACAACACAGTAAAGCAGCTCTCTGGGAGATGGGGCTGCACGCTCTGGTGGATCAAAGCAAGTTCGATATAACGCGGTTTCACCTATAATGTGGTAAGATTGTTTGGCTCCCGAGGACAGCATTATATTGGGGTAGAGGTGTATATAAACAAAATGCCAACAAAATACTAGAACATGCAGATATGAGCATTTTAGTACCTCAAATAAACTACTGCAGCATATACAGCAGAATCCGTCCTTAAAAAAAAAAAGGTGGGCTGGGGAAGAGAAGTGGGAGGAAGGGAACACAGAGGAATTATAATTCTTGATGATGAGAAAGCATTATGTTAACTAGCAGAGGACCCCCACAGGAGCATACCATAATCTCACATAACATATTTGGGTCTTGACATTTTCAGTGGTTTAACTAATATGATATTACACCAGTATACTTAAACCAGTGAAAAAAGTTCTGTTGATATGCTTATTTCAGTTTAGTTCGTCACTTAAGAATCTGTTTAAATGGAGATAAACATTTCTTAAACTGCATTAAGATTGTTTAACTAAATCGGTTCAAAAGCTGATTTGAGTAAATCTAGATGGAGCAGCTTGCCTGTGTGGACATGGCACAAGTTGTAGTCTCTCCTAAAAGTTATTTCAAGACTCTAAAAGCTGTATAACTCAACATGGCATACTGACTCAATCTTTGAAGAGTTGCTACAGTGAATCAAAACAATAGCAAGTAAAACACTTTTTAAACTTAAAAGGCCTCTATGAAGATTTTGGTTTAATGCTCTGTTTGGACATGTTAGCTGTCTCCATTGTGCAAGGGCCAGTGTTTAGTATTACCATAGCTCTTTTTTTAAAAGCTGTTCTCACAACAGGATATCCAAGTCACTGGTTTCTGAGGAAAGCTGGCTCTAGATTCAACTTTTTTTCTGTATGCAGTTATAAAATTAACCTTTGACTTCACTCCATCCCCAAATATGTAAACCTTAGGACACTCCCACAGCAAATAAGCAGCTGGTGAATAGTTTTACAGAACCTGAAGCTTTCGTATAATCAACTTCGGTTTCTAGCACTTATCACTGGAAACAGAACTTTGTTAATGTGAATCTAATAAAAGCTATTTTCCTGAGTCTGCAGAAAACCTGAATTGAAATAAAGCCTGAAAGGGTGAACTGCCATATTCATCTTAATAGGAGGTCAACTCTGAAATCTAATGATCACATTTAAACTAGGGATGCTGATTAGTCGCAGTTAACTCATGTGATTAACTCAAAAATTAATCACGATTAAAAAGAATTATCAAGATTAATTGGTTTTAAGTGCACTGTTAAACAATAGAATACCAATTGAAATTTATTAAATATTTTGGTTGTTTTCTACATTTTGTATGTCTTATTCTATGTTGCAATTGAAATCAAAGTGTATATTTTTATTATAAATTTGCACTGTAAAAATGATAACCAAAAGAGAGTGTTTTTCAGTTCCTCATGCAAGTATTGTAGTGCAATTTCTGTCGTGAAAGTGCCATTTACAAATGTAGATTTCTTTTTGTTACATAACTGCACTCAAACAAAACAATGTAAAATTTCAGAGCCTGTAGGTCTACTCAGTCCTACTTCTTGTTCAGCCAATCGCTAAGAGAAACAAGTTTGTTTACATTTACAGGAAATAATGCTGCCCTCTTCTTATTTACAATGTTACCAGAAAGTGAGAACAGGTAATTTGCGTGGAATTTGTATAGCCGACAGTGCAAGGTATTTACATGCCAGATATGTCGCTTCATGCTTTGGCCACCATTCCAGACGACATGCTTCCATGCTGATGACACTTGTTTTAAAAAAAATGTGTTAAATTTGTGACTGAACTCCTTGGGGGAGAACTGTATGTCTCCTGCTCAGTTTTACCCATATATTTCATGTTATAGCAGTCTTGGATGATGACCCAGCACATGTTGTTCATTTTAAGAACACTTTCAGTGCATATCTGACAAAATGCAAAGAAGGTACTGTAAAGGTTTACGGCCGGGGCTCGACCCTCCCTGGGGAGGAGGGGAGCCACACCAGCCTCGATATGCGTCGTCTAAGTCAGCCCCTTTCTTCAGGGCTGAGCGACGCTGCGCAGTCGCTTGGGGCTCCGGCCCTCTGCTATAGAGCAGGGCAACAAACACAAAGTTATCAAGGCTCAGGGCGTCTTGGCTCACGGCTGAGCAAACAATAGTTCAGGCAGCTCAAGCCCTTTGGTGCAGGTCCGAGCAGTGGCACAGTTAAAGGGGGCCCAGCCCTTGGTTTGGGCGGGCCAGCAAACACGTCACAGAGGCTCAGACCCTCTTGGTTCAGGGCTGAGCAAACAATCACTCGGCTTAATGGCCTTCTCAGGCCAGGGAGAGGGGGACTCTGCCACCCGAGTACGGGTGGCAGGGGGAACGCAGGCCCACCCACTCCACTGCGTTCCAGCCTGGGGCCCTAGTAGCGGTTATCACCGCTAACGGTCAGTGGGGTTCCTGACCGCAACACACTGACATGGTTTCAGGTATATTTGCAGCCTGACTGGAGTCGGCTGCCCCCGGGCTACTTCCAATCTCCCCCTCTAGGTCTACCTGATCTGTGACGTCAGCCCCTGGGAAGTCCAGTAGCATGGGCCCCTCCCGGCCGGGGCTGGGCAGTAGGTCCAGCAGTACCTCTGGGAAGTCCGGCCAGGCCTGCGTTGGGGGTTCCTCGTGGTAACAGCAGGGACGGGGCGGCTCTGGCAGCTCCTCCTCGTAGCGGGTGCGGGGCAGCTCTGGCAGCTCCTCGTCGTAGCGGGCCCGGGGAAGCTCCGGCCAGTCAGGGCAACGGCCCTGGGCGTCAGCAGCTTCCCAGTTACGAGCACCCTCTGGCAGGACTGCTGCTGACGGCCGGCTTTTATACTTCCGGGTCGCCTCCTAACCCTCTGAGGGGCGGGCTCACTGCTCTGTGGCCCCGCCCCCTTAGGTGTCTGATGGGGCTCGACCCTCCCTGGGGAGGAGGGAAGCCACACCGCCTCGCTACAGGTACCAATGTGAGATTTCTAAAAGATTAGCTATAGCACTTGACCCAAGGTTTAAGAATCTGAAGTGCCTCCCAGAATTTGAGAAGGATGAGGTTGATACTTTCAGAAGTCTTAAAAGTGCAACACTCTAATGCAGAAACTACAAAACCCAAACCACCAAAAAATAAAAATAAATCAACCCTCTGTTTGTGGCATCTGACTCAGATAATGAAAACTACCATGCATCAGTGTGCACTGCTTTGGGTGTTATCAAGCAGAACCAATCATCAGAATGGACACATGTCCCCTGGAATGGTGGTTGAAGCATGAAGGGACATATGAATCTTTATCACATCTGGCACATAAATACCTTGTGATGCTGGCTGCAACAATGCCATGAGAATGCCTGTTCTCACTTTCAGGTCACATTGTAAACAAGAAGCGGGCAGCATTATCTCCCACAATTGTAAAGAAACTTGTTTGGCTAAACAAGAAGTAGGACTGAGTGGACTTGCAGGCTCTAAAATTTTACATTGTTTTATTTTTAATGCAGTTTTTTTGTACATAATTCTACCTTTGTAAGTTTAACTTTCATGATAAAGAGACTGCACTGCAGTACTTATATTAAGGGAATTGAAAAATAATTCTTTTACAGTGCAAATACTTGTAATCAAAAATAAAGTGAGCACTGTACACTTTGTATTCTGTGTTGTAATTGAAATCAGTATATTTGAAAATGTATAAAATATCAAAAATATTTAAATAAATGGTATTCTATTGTTTAACATTGGGATTAATCTTGATTAATTTTTTAATCATGCAATTAATTTTGGTAGTCACTTGACAGCCCTAATTTAAACATTAATGCATTTGACTATTTTAATTGCTGTTTGTGTTAGCAGAAACATCCAGTTAATTGTCTGGTCCGGTTGGATATTTCAGTAGTTTTCTAATTTTGTTATCCGGGGGACAAGTTTACAAGAGAGATCCTCTGATTGACCCACATCAACTCATTAATTTGCCATTGCTTTATCACTGATTAATTTTCAGGATCAGGAAAGGCACCCCACTCCGCTGGTGGCGAACACCGGTGTATTCCAATTTTTTGAAAGGATATTCCACAGGAGTCCACTTACAGGTTTTAAATAATAGGGACAAGTGGGTAGTTTAGTGGCTTAAACATCAGATTAACCTTTCCAGATCAATACCTATATTGTCTGCAGGTTCAAATCCTAACAGAGAAATTTCACGACACTCACTCATTTACCCTTGTGCGATGCCCTGCCTTCCCCCTCCCATCCTGCAGCACTGATGATATCTCATTCCAGTTGAAGTGCAAGGAGTGAACAGGATTTCCTCTGCTGTTCTTTCTGTGGCCACTGTGTGGTGGCAGTAAGCCACAGTACTGCATTTCCTATTGCCGCATTCAGTGCCCTGCGTCCTGCTGCACAATGTAGGAGGGAATCAGCACTGTCTCGTTTAGCCATCTCCCAGCAGTGGCAGTATTGAGAGATTAAGGGTGGGGAGAAGAGGAAGACAATGAGAAAGAGAATGGAAGGAAGTGTGGGGAGAAAGAATGAAAACAAGACTATGGGGGAATAGGAACAGACAAATAATATGCAGGAAGAGAGAAAATAAACCCATTATTGCCAACCCTGAGAGCTCAAGAGTTATGAGTTACTGGCTGAAAGCGTGAGATTATAAAAATGTTCTACATTCAGAATTTACACTTAAAGTTTAATTGGTTATGTTTTTTGGTCTCCTGTTTTTTAATCTTAAGAAGGTAGCCCCTCAGCCCCAATTTGAGTGCAGTCATTTCAAGCTGAAATTTCCGTATGCAAATGCAGAAATGTGATTCCCCACCACACCTCAAGCAGTCAGAGGGAGCTTCCATTTACCTACTGTAATCCCTCAGATTGCACAGCTGCAATTCTGTCATTATCCATCCTCTTCCCATAGCACTGTTCTGTCTCCTTTACAGCTTCTTCCCTTAATCTCCAGGCTCTCTCCTCACCCTCCTGGCTCTATCTTCCTTTCTGCTCCTCACAGATTCCTACTTCTTGTGTGTAATCCTCTGGCAACATTTTGTGTATTTGCATTTTCCAGGTATACTAGTAGTGTTGAGATGACTGTCTGTTTTAGGGGGGCATGTCCTAGTTGCTCCAGCTTTAAGATGAGATGAATCTTGAAAGAAAATTAGCACCAACAGTAATGCAAACTGAAAATTTGGCTATTTGTTTAGATTTCAATGGGGAGTGACAAGAAGTGTGCTGCTAAAATCTGTTGTCGGTTTTGGTCTCTGAATTGGGTCACTGTAAGAACTTGCTTGAAAATCTTCCTGCTGAATATTTCTACTGAATGTATTGGGATTGCGTGCAGAAGATCTGTCTACTAGAAAAAAATTACTCAGTCTTTCAGTTTTCAAAATGCATGAGAACGTTAGCATAGCTCATTACTGTCGTTCGTTGCATTTCTCAAGTAGGAGAACTGATGGTGATCGAAGATTAAATGAACCATTTTAACATACAGTAATTGCAATAAAACATACCAAAACCTCTTCTCAGTTCTGGTACACTGTATTTGTAGAAAGTACCACTAGAAATAATTATAGAGGTCTTTAACTGGACTTTTCCGTGTGGGTACAGGGAAACCAAAATAAATTACATAAAAGCAGCCTTATAAACTACTCTGTTACTGGCAGCACAATCCATAAATAATCCTGTTTTGGAATAAATCCAAAACAAGAGCAGAAGGGGAAAGGTATTGTTGAATGGAATAGTGAAATGGGATGGAATTTTTCACCTTGGGGATTATTTGCTGAGAGTAGCGGATGTCCTTCCAGTAAGCTAAAACATAATATATTTAAACATCCTTTTACCTGCACATAAAAACACCTTATTTCAAGGTCATGGGTCATTTAAATGTCATGTTTGAATTACTTTTGGCAGAGAGGGGACTTTTAAAAAGCCCTATACCAGGGGTTCTCAAACTTCATTGCACCGTGACCCCCATCTGCCAACAAAAATTATTACATGACCCCAGGAGAGGGGACCAAAGCCTGAGCCCACCCGAGCCCTGCTGCCCTGGGCAGGAGAGCCAAAGCCCAAGCCTCACTAGCCAGGGCCAAAGCCCTCAGGCCGTGGCTTTGGCCCTGGGTGATGTGGCTTGGGTTTCAGCCCCAGGTCCCATCAAGTCTAACGCCAGCCCTGACAATCGCATTACAATGGGGTCACGACCCACTCTGGGGTCCTGACCCACAGTTTGAGAAATGCTGCCTTATACTATGGTCAAGTAAGATTATTTTTATGGAAAAAAAAGCAAAGTAGTCATTACCAGGGACTCCAGAAAGGCTGTTGGAAATGGAAACAGCTCCAAATGTGTGAGTAATTTGAACTACCAAATAAACTAGACATATTTGGAAGACGATAATATACCGGACATTATGTAAGCTGTGGCAAATTGCCGGTATTGTTCTCTGGGTCTCGCGCTTTCTCTTCTCTGGGGTAGGTTCAGGGCGATATTGCTTGCCTCTGAACCAGTTCTTAATCACTCCCCTAGTGTCTTGGAGAGGAGTGGAAGGGAGGGACCGGCCCCCTCTACTCCAGGTCCCAACCCAGGGGCCCTGGGGTTGTGGTGAACCACTTGACTAGCGTTTCTTCCCGGTTACTTCCTCTATACCGTCAGTTGTGAAGCTTCTCGCTCTTCTCTATACAAGCCTGGTGCCCTACCTAGGGTTTCTGTTGGGCTTCCAATCCACCGCAGCACTCCTCCAAACCTTCTATTTCTCTCTGGACAACTCTTCTCTCTGCAATCTGTACTCTGCTCCAATCCAACCTTCTCCTTCAACTACACACCCTGTCTGACTGAAGCAGGGGTTTAATCCCATGACTGGAGTCAGGTGCTCATACTGGGTCAGGTGCTCTAGTTAATCTAAGCAAACCTCCCCCTTGGCAGGAATGATCCCCTGCTAACACTCTTATGCTGCCCTCTGCCACTGCTATCACAAGCATAAATCTTAATATCTGAAAGAGGGGCATTAACCAAAACATGGAAGAGTTTGAATAAAAAATGGCAACCATATGTTTTTGTTTAATGCTCTGCGAAAGTTAATGAAAGTGAACAGTAGACGGTATGAAGAATGGGAGTGAGAGGTATGTGGGATGATCGGATGTAGGACAAGGTAAAGGAAAGAGAACACAATGTGTGTGGAGCAGAAGCAGAATGAAGAAGAAGAGGAAGCTGTGGATGGTGATTAGGAATGGGGTGGAGTGATAAGGAATTGATGAATTTGGGACTTACTTGATCTCTTTGCAGAAATACAGTAACCCTACTTAATGTTGTAGTTAGTTCCTGAAAAATCAACTTAAATGAAACAATGTTAAATGAATCAAATTGTCCCATAAGATTTAATGTAAATACGGAGGGGGGGGGGAAGTGCGTTAGGGGTCCCAAGAAATTTTTTGGGGGCAGACAAAAGGCATTATACTTTGTACTGTACAATACTGTATTGTGGTTGGGAAGTGCCCCTTGCTTACCCTACACAGGCACAGCCCGCTTCAGGCAAGGACACTAGGAAGCACCTTTGCAGCAGCAATGGCAGCTTCCCTGGAGAACAGGCTCGGATTTTGTCAGGAATGCTCCAGGCCCATCTCTTCCTGTGCCTCCTCCACTCCAGACCCACCTCTTCCCACCCCCACTCCATTTTTTCTCCAGAGCACACCAGTCCCCCTCCTCTTCCCCCCCTGCAAAGTCCTAAGCGCCTCCCTCCCTGCCAAAGTCCTAAGCACTGCCAAACAGCTGTTTGGTGGCACTTAGGACTTTCTGGGAGGGAGGGGGAGGAGCAGAGATGCAGCGCCTCCCTGCTCCTGCCCCTCTCTCCCAGGAAGTCCTAAGCCCGAAGTACTGGGAGGGAGAGGGAGGAGCAGGGAAGCCCTGTGTCTCTCCCCCTCCCAGAAACTCCTGGGTGCCACCAAACAGCTGTTTAGCAGTGGGAGAGGCACTGGGAGGGGAGGGGAAGGAGGGAGAGAAGCAGAACTTGTGCAATGCTCCCTTCTAAAGTCACTGCTCTTCCACAGAATCTTACAAGCAGGCAGCCAAATGACATTATAAGGGAGCATTGCACAACTTTAAACGAGCATGTTCCCTAATTAAGCAGGGACGTAACATTGAAACAATGTTAAGTGGGACAATGTTAAATGAGGAGTTACTGTAGTTGGTTAGGTCCCTGATCCTTTGTTCCCCTTGATTGTCCAGTCCGAAGACACCAGAAATGTGCTCTGGCAGAGGTTCCCATGTGTAATGCTGCTATATGTGGTAGCTCACTGCTTAAATACAGAATTAGAGAAAATGTCATAATGAATTGTTAGTCACATAACACTGCATCATAACTGAGTACAAGATGAGCCTGGGAAAAGATAAATGGTGAAATCCAACAGTTTCTACAACTTATAGGTTAATAAACCTTTTAGGGGATTCTGATTGAGCACATTCTTTTTAGCAGCCTTTTACATTCATGCTCAAAATGCTTCATCTCCATTGTAGATTTTTAGGTGTAGCCTTAGATTGTTCTAGCTTTTTCTCCCCAGTCACAGGGGGGCATAATCAGAGGCAGCCTCTAATGGCTCCTCACCAGTGAAGAGCATTTTAAGGTGGCTTCTGAACACTGAACTATTTCCTTTGTCCTGCCAGAATCATAAAAAAGCGTTGAAAGGATACAGTTGTTCTTAAATATCCTTGTAAGTCACCTTTATTGTGGCTGTAGTATGACAGGCCTTCTATAGGCTGATCTTCCCTGCCCAAACCCTCTCTCTGTCACCCTCTCTATCACACTGAACAATGCCATCATTTTCCCTGTTCCTCATATCCATATTCTTGGCTTTATTTTTTGACTCAGACCTTTCCTTTGATCCAGGCTGCATCTTCCTGCACAACATCTCCAAGAGTGAAATCCTGGTCATGCTGAAATCAATGGCAAAATTCCCATCAACTTCAGTGGGGCCAAGATTTCACCCCAAGATCGAATCTCTCCCCACTGCCCACACTGCCAAACCCCTTGTCTAAGCCCATATCATCTTGTGCGTTGATACAGCAGTCTCTCCTCTCTTGCCTCCTACAAGTGTATTCCAAATGCAGCTGCTAAGATAATTTGCCTGGCATGTTGCTGTGACTGTCACTCTGCTTTTTTAACTCTCTCCTTTGGCTCTTTATCTTCCAACATGTCAAGTACAAACTTCTTGTCTGCATTGTCAAAGTTCTTCACTTTTTACCCCCACCATGCCTATCCATTCTGTTACCTTATTGCAGCGGCTCTCAACCTTTCCCGGCTATTGTACCCCTTTCAGGAATCTGATTTGTCTTAAATACCCCAAGTTTCACTTCACTTAAAAACTACTTACTTACAAAATCAGACATAAAAATACAAAAATGTCAGCACACTGACTGAAAAATTGCTTACTTTCTCATTTTTACAATTATAAAATAAATCAATTGGAATATAAATATTGTACATACATTTCAATGTATAATATATAGTGCAGTATAAACAAATTATTGTATGAAATTTTACTTTGTTCTGACTTTGGTAGTGCTTTTTATGTAGCCTTTTAGAATAGTAGGCAAATCTCTAGATGAGTTGACATACCCCCTAGGAGAATGACTGCCTTACGCTCTACCAAGCTTGCCAGCCTCAATTACTTGCTTATGGACACTTCCGACATACTTTCCCCAATTCAGCCCCTTACAGAGAAGGACAAGATTCCCAGTCCAAATCTGTAAAGCTATCAAGACTTGATCTTCCTTCAAGTCCCTCCTTAAATACATACATACATACATACAGAAAACTGCCATCTGGTAACTGCTAAGCAGGTAGTGAATTGTGTTCACTACAATTCGCTACAAATTATATACACAGCTAACCTGTGCTAAAACAATATACTATTCGTTAGCGCATCTTTTCTCTTCCTGCTTGCCCTGCTTGTTTGTTTGTTTTATCTACCTGTTACGTCTTGCTTTTTTAAGTTGTAAGCTCTTTGGGGCAGGATCTATGACTTATATGTTGCTAGAGAACAAAGCCCCCACCTGGTTGTATTGCAATATAAATTATTAATATTAAAAGATGCCCCGGACAGGTGTGAATTTCTAACTACAGGATGTGAGGAATGAATCAGTTAATTGCTGTGATATATCTTGATTTTAGTAAGGCTTTTGACAATCATGCATGACATTCTCAGAAACTAGGGAAATGGTCTAGATGAAATTACTACAAGGTGGATGCAAAACTGGTTGAACAACCTGTGATGTGGTACAGCTTGCCACTGCGGCACCCCCTGCTGGCTGTCCTGGGGCTCAGCTCTGCTAGCCAATGCACCCTCTTCTGGTGGTGTCTCACCACTGTCACTCCCAGGAACACAGCATGCTCTTCATGACACAGCCCTCCAGCTGTGCTGCACCCTGTGTTCCCCCTTCCTGGGGACCTGCAATCCACTGTCCAGCCACTTCCCTTAGCAGCAACTGCAGCTCAATGTCTGGCCACTGCCTCAGAGGCAAAGGGGTGGGGGAGGGGAATGGACCCAGGCCCACCCACTACTCTGGGTCCTGGCCCAGGGACCCTGTAGATGGCCACCGCTTGCTGCATCCCCTCCAGCTTCTTAGTAGAGCTCCCTGACCCACTTCCCCACAGCCCCAGCACCCTCTGTGCCTTTGCCAGGACCTCAGACTGCAGATCCCTGCAGCCCCCCAGGAGCTGCCTTTTGCTCCCTTGGTCTCTGCCTGCAGTACTGCTCTATTCAGAGTGCTTGCTGTCTTCAGCCTGCAAGGCAGCCAGTCTTCTTCCCTCTTCAAGCTCCAGGCAGTGACTGAAGGTGTTTTGTCCTGCAGCTCTTCTTATATGGGCTTGCTGGGCCCTGATTAGCTATTCCTCTCAGCCCTTCTCTGATTGGCTGCCTCCTGGCACCTCTTTCTGTTCCTTTCTATCTCCCTTGCCCTTCTGCTGGCTCAAGTCCCCTTTATCATCCTCAATCGGGATGTGCCATTCCCTGAGCTCCTGTTCTGTCTGTGAGGGCACTTCCTCTTCACATGCCCTGATTTCCCACAGGCGAAACAAGCATTCCCCCTTCCTTTTCTCTTCACAGGTTAGGGCCCTGGGGGTTTCCCTGCTCTCTTTCCCTTGGGGATAGACTTCTCCTCTTCCCAATAGGGGCATGCTCTCTTGAAGTGTCCCCTCTGCCCACAGGCATAACACTGGCCTGCTTGGCCTTCTGGCCTGACCCTGGGACCTGGCTTCTTGCCTCAGGCTTCCTGGCCCCGATCACCTCCTGGAGGGTCTTGAGCAAATAATGCTGCTCTTCTATTAGTTGCCTCAGGCATTCCTGCAAGTATCTCTGTGCCTCCCACTGATGCCGCTGGTTTTCCAGGATCTGCTTCACCACAGTCTGAATCCTTCTTGGTTGTTCTTCAACTCCCTTCATTGGAAGCAGCAACTCTGAAGTCCAGCCTGGGAAGGTACATCTGCCTTCTGCCAAAAAGGCCTCTGTACACGGCAGCTCCATAGTTCGTTTACCCACCAAGTATCCCTTAAATACTCTTTCAAACTCCTCTTCTAACAAGGGCAGCCGTCAAACAGTCTCTGAGTCTCTCACTCAGTCCCCTTCCCTCGGGCAACCAAATGCCCACATTCTCCACCACATGTGATGTGATGTGACTCACCACTGCGGCGCCCCATGCTGGCTGTTCCAGGGATCAGCTCTGCTAGCTGGTGCACCCTCTTCTGGTGGTGTCTTGCTACCGTCACTTCTGATCCAGGGACCCATGTCACTCCCAGGATTGTGGAATCCTCTTCATGACACAGCCGTCCGGCTCCCCCTGTGATTTTTAAGAACAGGGTAGATATATGATAAATGGTCTGGGTATACTTGGTCCTGCCTCAGCATGGGGGATGGACTCGATGATCCGTTGGGGTCCCTTACAGCCCTGGATTTTTATGATTCTGTGATTTCCTACAAAAGAAGATGTGGGAATCTTGGGTTTAAATCAGTACTTTCCAATAATAACTAGATGGAATAATGCAAATTCACATTTCTTCATCGTTATTTAGAGAGCAAAAATCAAATGTTCATGCAGCTCTTGGTCCCCACACTATGCATCATGGCTCTGTGCCTCACTTAGTCAGTTTCACCACAGGCTTTGTTGGAGGAAAGAACAGCTAGAAAGACTCAAGAGAGAAAAATTACCTGGAAAATTGGTCTTTTAGTCATTGTGTGTATTCACTCATCAGAAATACTCAATAGTGGGGATTTTATCTGAATAAAGAGTGCAGTGTCAGGCTTAACATTCCTGCAAATGCTGCTGTTAACGGAAACTATTTTTTCCTGAGCCTTTCAACTGTGCTATTCATTTTTTTTTCTGTCAGAGAAATAGTCTGTTAAAACAAGTTTCTTACTACCCCACTGTAAGGAGCTGCTGTTTAGTAAGAACAGGCCCCAGAGGTCAGTCAGAGCAGTATCATGCTTTATATTACGATTACAAAAGCATCTGGATGGGAAAGAGGATCTATGCATAATGTACCCTTCTGAATAAAATATACTGAAAATGAATATCAGCCATGATGTTGGCTTAATGTCTTGGTTTGTATATGGGGGAAGCATATTAAGTTAATAAAATTATGTATTCAGTTCCCATTTCTGTCTTTTGCACCATTTTCACTTTCCTTTGCAGGTGACCTTGAAAATAATCTCTTCTAAAATATTTCTATAATTGTAAGCATGGATCTCTGTTGAGAAGTTTCATTGGTTTGACTGTTTTGCTGTTCCTACAGGGCTTCAGGAATATGTAGAGGCAGTATCTTTCCAATATTTCATCAAAACACGATCATTAATTAGTGTTAAGGAGATCAACAAACAGCTAATATTTACAATGGAAGACAAAGAAGAAGAAACAAACACGGTAAGAATTGTTTTGTTCACATGTGATGTTAGATTTATCCACTTCTATTTTCAAAGAAACCTTCCTATACTTAGTGTTTCTAATGTATTTATCGCATATTGTAACAGCTTCTGGTGATCATTTCAATTTTTTATTTATAGAAAGCAAGCTCTTCATAAATACATAGTTGTGATTTCCTTGGTAATACGACATGCTAGGGCAGAGGTGGGCAAACTACCCTTCTCCCTGGCCCCTTAGCTCGCGGCCGGGAGGCTAGCCCCCTCCCCGGCAGCCTCAGCTCACTGTGTCACCAGCACAATGCTCTCGGCAGCAGGGTAGTGAGCTCCTGGGGCAGCGCAGCTGCAGAGCCCGGCCTGACCTGGTGCTCTGTACTGCGCAGTGCGTGGCTTGCTCCAACCAGGCGCCACCAGCCACCGGTGCTCCAGGCAGCGTGGTAAGGGGGCAGGGAGCAGGAGGCGTTGGATAGAGGGCAGGGGAGTTTGGGGGCTGGTGAGGGGTCGGGGTGGTCAGAGGACAGGGAACAGGGGTGTTGAATGGGGGCAGGGGTTCTGGGGGCGATCAGGGAGAAGGGGTGGTTGGATGGAGCAGAGGCCTGGGGGGGGGCAGTCAGGAAGAGGAGGAGGTGTTGGATGGGGCGATGGGAGGCAGTCAGGGGCTGGGATTTCAGGGGTGGTCAGGGGAAAGGAAGAGAAGGGGTGGTTGGATGGGCAGGGGTCCCGGGGGAGCAGTCAGGAACAAGAGGGAGTGTTGGATGGGGCAGTGGGTGGCAGTTAGGGGCTGGGGGAAGTTAGGAGCGGGGAGTTCGGGGTTAGTCAGGGAGAAGGGGTGGTTGGTTGCGGCAGGAGTCTGGGGAGAGGGTGTGTGTGTGTGTGTGTCAGGGGTGAGAAGCAGGAGGGGTCGGATGGGGGCAGGGACCGGCCATGCCTGCCTGTTTGTCCCCTAACCAGCCCTTCATACAATTTCTGAAACCCGATGCAGTCCTCAGGCCAAAAAATGTGCCCGCCTCTGTGATAGGGAAATGTATTGAGGCCATAATAAAAGTCAGTCAAACTGCAGAGGCCTACAGTGGGTTAGAGATGGTTAGTGCTCACAACATAATGGACTAACAAGATTTTAAAGTTAGGTAATTACTGGTTTAGCATTTGGCCAAACCATGCTTTTCATGGGTAGTAGAAATAACCTAGATCCCTGATATGTGCCTTTTATTCAGGGACCAGGCTGAGCCCTTTTCATTGGGAAAAGGGGCCGGTATGTTAGCGTACCATTCGATAATTCTGGAGGAACTATTCTACATTTTGTAATGCATATTGCCTATATGATTATATCCAGCAGCACTCAGATATCATACTGATAGGGGTAGTATAAGAACCTAAGCAGAAGAAGCAAAGGAATGTAAGGGGTACAGTAACTTCAACTGATTCAGTCCCATTGCTCAACAATGAGCTAATTACAGGAGCCAACAGTAGAGAGTGATGAGAGGAAGGGTGTTGTCCTCTGTCAGTTTTATCAACTTGCAATTTTTTCACTATAACCAGCTAGTATTAAAATACGTGTTCTGTGTCCTAGCAAGGTCACCGATATCTCACTTAGAATTAATCTTGAACTTCCCCAGGGAACAGACTTGCTTTCCTTCCTTTCTTATGCCTAAGCGTCTTCCATTTCTTGCCCTTCCTCTCTCCCCTGCCCATCCCTAAATAGAACATTTTGTATATGGCCAAAATACAGCCTGGCCATCATTTTTATGCAGCCTTTGGAGGAACATTCTATTTTTAAAATTTATATTCAGATGTAAAGTGGATCAGTGTGTGGAATTCATAATGTCATTTTAATTGCTGTTCTAATGAGATATTTGCAGTCTTTAAAGAGAAAAATCTCAAATGACACTGAATGAAGATGCATGGAAGTGTCTACACTGGATGGGCAGACCGGTGGTCATCAACATCAGTTATTTCAAAACCAAAGAAACAGCTGCAATTCCTCGCCAAAATTTTTGAAAAAAGAACAAAGTCATAAGCAAGCTATGATGCGATATTAGCATTGTCTCCAGAAAGTGACTGAACAGATTTGTTTGGAGACAAAAGTTAGTTGGTCAAAGGAAATGATCACTATTAGACTATAAAAGCTAAACTCTGATGTCTACAGCCAGTTGTGAAACCAGGCTTATAGTATTGTTTTTTTCTTCTGTAACGTGAGTAACAGTGCACACATTTTTCCATGGGCTTGACTTGGTTTAATTTTTGGATGAATGACCAGCTGTTGAGATCATGAATGAAACTCAAGCAGATACATTCATATCTCTAAAGGCTTCACTATGGGGAGATGGACACTGCTGCAATCTATGCAGCAGGGCTCAATTTAGTGGGTCTAATAAAAGCCCACTAAATCAACCGCAGGGCGCTCTCGAGTCAACCCCAGTACTCCAGGTTCCCCAGAAGATTAAGGTAAATCAACAGGAGAGCATCTCCTGTCGATGCAGCATGGTGAAGACACCAGGGTAAGTCGACCTAAGCTACATCGACTCCATCTATGTTATTCACGCAGCTGGAGTAGCATAACTTAGGTTGATTTACCCCTATAGTGAAGACAAGCCCTAAGAGGGCTCACAGAAATTAAACAGTATAAAAGGTCACTGCATATACGTAGGGCAAGAAAAGTTTTAATGAGATGCTGAAAATTAAGGAGTATTGTTGTGTAACTCCCCAGGAAGAGCTCCATAGCAAAGTAATAGGTATGTATTATGGTACGAATATACTAGTAAAAATGATCAGTGCCATTCAGAGGTGTCCCTTATGCCACTGCTAGTTGAACAATTGCAGAGAAATTGGAACCACTGTTAGGAGATCCAAAGTACTCTTGTAATGTCAGCTGGACACAAAGAGATTCAGTGTTGCAGTCAGGTTGTTCAGACTTGAGAAATAAATAAATCCCTTCCCACTGGCACTGTAGGCATGCTACACTCTTCCTCTAGCTATGGGAAGAGAAACCTCTGCCACCACCTGAGCCCTTGGCTCCCTCTGTGACTGTAGTGCTTCCCATTATGGATCCTGTTGCGCTTGCCTTCCATCTCCAATGTCAGTTTGTGTGTGTGAGAGAGGCCAGGTCTACACTGCGACTTTAAATCGGTTTAATGGCCGATATACCGATTTAACGCTGTATCCGTTCACATGACGTCGTCATTAATATCGATTTGACCGCCTCCTTAAATCGATTTCGGAACTCCTCCCAAACAAATTCGATAGTGATAACTCGGTATCCTAGGCTTCGTGTGGACGGAATCGACCTTAATGGCCTCCCCCCGCGCGCGCTAATCCCAGAGTGCACCACTGAGCGCTCTGCGACAGATCTGAATCTCGGAGGTGCGCGGGCAGGTGAACAGGAAAAAGCACCGCGAACTTTGGGGAGATTACAGTTGTCCGCGTTGGTGTTCCACGTGAGTGGGGTAATCAGCACGGTGCTGGCGATGCGAGTCCAAATCCAAAAAGAGCTTCCAGATGGACTACGGGAAGTACTATGTCTGGATCGCTGCTATGCGGGAGACAAATCCGTTGTGCTGCTCCGTTACAGAACCAAATGCAAAGCTGAATAAAAACTGCAGGCTCACCCGGCCTCTGAAAGCGTAACGGGAGCCTAGAACTCAAGAGACGCTCATGAAGGAGAGGGGGGGTACTGACTCCCGTATGCACAGTCCACCAGCGAGTCTCTGAAAATTTTTCCATCTTGTGCTTAGCATCCAAATGTCTTGTAGGTTCAATACACGAGGTCTGGGCGTGGTTCAGACAACAGCTCCTCAGTTTTTCCCCCCCACACCACCAACTGAAAAATAAAGCGGAAAATTGCTGTGCCTATCGGGTTTGCTCATCACTCTACGAAAACCGGCGACAAAGGGTGTCCCTGCCTGCCTTCACAAAGGGAGGGTGAGGCTGTACCCAGCACCACTCGGGGCAATGTTTTTCTGCCCCCATCAGGCACCTGCTGCTCTCAACCGGAACGTTGGAACTATGGATTACGCTGAGGAAACAGCCTCAAGCTGAGGAACAGCTACCCACAGTGCACCGCTCCTTAAATCGATGGTAGCCTTGGACCAGGGACGCAAGCAATCGATTTTGTGATTGCACTGTGGACGCGCAAACCCGATTTTATAACATCGGTTTTGTAATATCGGTTTAAACTACTTCGAATTAATCGTGCAGTGTAGACGTAGCCAGAGTTTCAGAATGTCTCTCTGTGTTTCCCCTTCTTTTCAGCTTATCTTTCAAAAGCCACAAAGGAAAAAAGTTTCAGCCATTATGTTACTTTAGTTTCCAGATGAAAATATATTTTGCATTTTGCACATACCTTTGCCCAAAATTGTTGCTGAAATTTCATGGTGACAGTGATGCTTCAGCAGCCTAAAATGTTAAAGAAATTTCCTGGAAAAATGTTTACCACTTTAACACAACATTACTAAATCCTAAGTGTACTCAGAAGTCTGTGTGTTATGTAAGGTGCAGGTATCTTCTTTGATAAATATTCTTTCTCCTGAAAGAAATGCTGTAAATGTAATACGTGGTGTCTTTAGATTGCTAGCCTATTGAGTTGAACACTCAAGCATGCAGCTGCATAACATTTCCAGGCAGCTGGGATTCAACTCTAGGTATAGTATTAAGCAAATGTCTCTAGAGAAGAGCAAACATCTTGAAGACAGATGTTCAAGGGCTGCCTTTACTGAACAATTTGAAACCATGATGTCTTAACATTTTAATACATTTCAGAATGGTCAGGCTTCAAGTATTATCACTAACTGAAACAAGTGTTTTGTCCCATTTGAACTGTTGGCAAGGGCGACTGGGAGTTTTACATGGAGGAGCACAGCACCAGTTCTGCTGCTACAGATAACTCATGGAAAATCACTTTATTTAGAAGAAATTGTGTTGTAAATCACATTTTTCATAGTTCTCTTCTTATATTCCCTACTACTAAGAATATTTGCAAGGAAACCAGATCATTGAGTTCATCTGCTCCTGTTGAAGGCAGAAAACCCTCTGTGACCTACTCATTTTCACAACAAATTGTGATGTCATAAATACAGGATTTATGACTTCATGTGGAGAAAAAGTAGAAGCAGCATCAGATGAACTCTTACGAACAAAAAATCAGTTTTTCATATACCATGGATGTCTTCGGGATATAGAATGTGGGAAGGGATATACAGAAATTTTATGATTTAGGAGCAGAACTGTTTCTTGATAAAACAGTATTTCAAGTACTCCATGAGGTATTGGTTACTTTTAATAAGATTGTAGAATAATGGATCTGGGGAAAATTCCAGAGCAACACATCCATTTATTCTTGAGTCCTGCTTTTTATGATAACCATATTTTAAAATATTGGATTGTATTACAAAATGATATGATTTATTTTTCCTAACCCTGGCTCTTACATTGACTTCTGCACTAGCATTGGGCAGGTCAGTTACGGCCAATTTTTTTAAACCTGGTGGCCTGAGGTCTGTGCGCAAAACTGTAAATGCAAGTAAACATATATGCAGAGACAAATTTGGTAACTATGTGTACAGATATAGATGGTAGATATAGGGCCTGAATTGCTGTCTTCAGTGTTTGAAAATGTTTGTTAATGTATTTGCCACTGTTTTCTTATCTGTGAAGTGTAGAAGATACATACACCTGTAAAGTACAAAAGTAAGGGTTAATGAATTTTATGAAGTGCTTTTGAAGCCTAACCTGCTACTATATAGAAATGCTATGTAGTTTAATTTTACTGAACGTTTTTCAATTGTTGTTGGTCTACAGTTATGCCAATTAAGCCAATGTGTGTTTAAACTGGTGCAAACCACCATTTCTTCACTTTTCAATATTCTGTGCTGTGTTTTGTCCTCAGCCCTCCTCCAATCCACATGATAAGCAGCTGTGCACTTGGAGTCTGAAGGTAACACCTGTTGATTACCTGCTGGGTGTGGCTGATCTAACAGGAGAGCTGATGCGGATGTGTATTAACAGTGTTGGAAATGGTGATATAGACACCCCTTTTGAACTGAGCCAGTTTTTACGTCAGATTTATGATGGTTTTTCCTATATTGGCAACACTGGACCCTATGAAGTGTCTAAGAAACTATATACCTTGAAGCAGAGTCTGGCCAAAGTAGAGAACGCCTGCTATACATTAAAAGTGAGGGGTTCTGAAATCCCAAAGCACATGTTGGCTGATGTATTCTCCACCAAAGCAGAAATGATTGACCGAGAAGACGGTCTCTCCTAAAACACTGAGACAAGCATGGCCCTGAAGGGCCCTGGGCTGTACAGTTGGAAGCTTGTTAGTATTTTGGGTTTGTTTTCAATAGACCCTCGTCATGACTTTTATGTAGTGATGTTTTTAGTTTTACTTAGCAGAGCAAGATTATTAGCAAAGGTAACTTGTAACAAAAAAAACCCCCTTTTTAACATAATGTGTAAGTGCCCACAGAGGAGAGGTTCACATTTTTGTTCAATCTCCTGTTTTCCTCTACTCTGTGTGCTGTCATAATGGCTAAATATCGATGCCACCTCAATGGTGGGTGTCTTTCAGTGAAGTGGACTCACTTCAAACTGCCTGGGCCACTGCATCAGTTTTCAATGATCGCATGATGTTCAGAGCATGTTATGAATTAAATTTTGTGATTCTGATTTACCCACAATTTCTCTTGGGCCCCACACCTTAGTGTAGCCTGTGTCTGTGTACCCCCGTGTCAGAATAGGGGGTGGCCAAAGGCCTGGAGAAGCAGTAGCCTGATGGTTTAATCAGAGCAAAACAAACCCAGCCTCCCAGCATCTAAATCTACCCTAGTCTTTGATTCATTAGATTATTGGGATCAGAATGTTTTTATAGGCCCATTTGAGCATACTTCTCTGATGCTGGATCTCCATTGTTTAATTTGTATCTGCTTAACTCAAATGTTTGTCTCAATGGAGCTGAAATTGAAGCAGAGCCAAAGGTGTATGTAACCTGTAGTTTGAGCTGACTGCTATTTTTGAACATGAAACTAACAGTTTTCTGCTCATTGATGAAACTCATAATACCTGGTTAATATTAGTGTATACCGGCCATTTCAGGGCTCACAGCTTTATTTTAGCTCTGCCTTGTTGCCTTACTGTTTTGGCATCATTTGGAAAATCCTTTAAAAAATGAATTTATTGTTTTAAATTTAAAGAATAAAAGCTTTAACTGATGCAGCATCTTAGTTTGCTGAATAGATCTGTTTCTGGACAAGTGCAGAAATGTAGCCAAACAAGTTTATCATGGATAATTCAGCAGTAGGACAGACTCGTTGCTCGATGCTGGTTGCATGCTGGTCACCTAAGAGGATATAAGGTTAAGACAGTGGGTAGAATTCTGCCCTCCACTATATTTGTGGAACCCCAAGGGACTCCAGTGGAATTGAACTGGTGTTAGCGAAGAAAGAATTTGGTTCAGTGTGTTTAACTGAGATGACTTATTCCTTTGAAATGTGTTGCCTTGTGTGTTTTAATACTATTATGAAATAGAAATTGCAATAAAAATAAGGCAGATGAGCAAATTCCCTGCATTTATTTGGCATTCTTTAGCTTATTGGCAGATAATCTGAATTCTCACTTGTATCCAAAGTTGTGAAAGCCCCTTAAAACTATATTTTATGCTGGGGGGAAACAGCAGATAAAATAATATGCTCTTTTTAAAAAAATAAAGAAAAGCTACTCCAGGAAATAGGCCCCTTAAGCACAAATGAAAATACTGCATGTTTGTTGTTTCCACTTCCATATGATGTACTGCCAATATTTTTCCCGTTAGCATGTTATATCCTAGTTTACTGGGGTCATCTGATATATGACCAGAACAGCAGTTACTTAGTGTTTATCACAGGTTTTCCCATTGTTTCCATGTAAAGAAATATTTGGTGAGTTGAAAAAGGAGTGTTTTTCCAATTGTTTAATACCTTTTAAAGTGCTTTTTAAAAGAACAATAAAATCATTAAAAAGCTATTGTGAATGAGTGGTAGTTCTTTTACCTATCAGTCTTATTTGAGAATACTTGACTAGTAATAGCGGAGTGCATTCCATTCTTACAGTTCAGAACTCTATTCAAAGGTCTGACTTATTCCCCCATACTTTTACCTCATGATTGGCAATTCACCAATACATGGTCTCTTTATTGTTTCTCCTCCCCATTAATTTTATCCTATTAATTAAAAATAATAATGCAGCTGTGGCTGCACATGGGCCTTCCACATGCATAATCAAATGTAGAGCTCTTAAAGAAGTTGACACTCTGATGGCAAGACAAGTTTATTCCTGGGATGAATAGAAAACAGTGCCAAGTGGCTGTGCCTGTTGTACCTACAGCCTGATTTTTCAGGTGTGCTGAGCACCTAGAGCTTCACTTGAAGCTGGTGAGAGTATAGTACTCTGCATTTTGGGAGGAGGGATCTTATATCTCTCAGAAAACTTGCAGTAAGATGTACTTGTCTGAAGCAAAACCATGAAGAGATAACTGCTAGAGGCACCATGAGATATTAAACAGAAGTCTCTTCTCTCTGTTCTGGCAGCTATCAGGTAGGAGTTAAAAAAAATTCCATGGCTCTTTTTAAACACACAATGAATCAACCCGGCTGCCCTGGCAGTGTTACCCTCTTTCAGTGAAACAGATTCTAAAGCCCAAGCTGCTGCATTTGCCACCGATGAGCATATAATGGCTACCGTATCTCACAAAACAACCACTGCACTAGTACTGTCACTCATTGCTTTTAAAGCACTTTGGAAACCTTTGAATACTAAAGAAGCAATTCTTCTCTTCTCAGAGTCTCTTAAGAACAGTTACATATTCTGCCTAATATATATTGGGTTTAACAGTTCTGAGATTGGAATAAACTTTCCACATGGCTACAGAAGATATTTCATTTTTGTAAATGACGTCAGGCATGATTTTTAAGCCTCTTAGTGGCCCTCTTGTCCAGCAAATCAAATGCATGAGTAATCATCAATAGGAACAAAGTGTGTGTGGTATATTAAAGCACCATGAGAGATGGGAAATAGCTAATGGCTTGCAAACCTCTTGCTCAAGGAAATATTACCCCCCAAAAAACAATTAGACTGTAGTTGTTTGAAAAGTGACATTTATCCACAAAACAAGCTGCTAAACAAGCAATGGCAGTTTTCCCATTTCTTACCCCATTACTCTGTGGAGCCATTGATATGTTTAGTATTGAGCTAGAACAAGGTGACATCATAGCAGATGTTTCATGAAGGCTACGTTGGGCGCTAAAATCATCTGCCTTTTTCGAATCCTCTTAAGAGACGTGAATTTTCTGTTTGGGTTCACACTTGTACAGAAACTACTCATTTGCAATGGGGAAAAGAAACCCATCGTATTTTAGCTTTCCTTAACTGCCAGGGAAGTTATGCAAGAGAACAGCTCCCTGTTGACAGAACGTGTAATATTATTTTGACTTACTGTCTTGGTTATTTTGGTTGTGCACAAGGTTTACCATAATCACACACATACGTTTTATACTTGGTATCTATACAGTATCCAAAATCCTTTGCCCCAAGGAGTTTACAATTTCAGATTAGAACAAACAGAGCAAGGAAGATGGTAAACAGAAGGGTGGAGATGGAGAGGAAGGGAAGATGAGGTTTATATCAAAAGAAAGCGGTTGCTTGGTTTAGTGCTTGCCTGATTCTGAAAAGAAGCTTTAAAGTTTTTTAACATTTAAAGAATTATAGTAATTGTTCTGTTGTTGGGATGGAGGAGAGTCACAAAAGGGGAGAATGAGAAGGTGTTTGTGTGAGGAAAGGGAAGTGGAGTGTAAAGGGAGATGAAGGCAGGAGGACTGTGGGGGAGGGTAGCCATGGATGAAGATATCAGGGTGAGGTGCAAAATAAGCTAGATACATCTGGTGATGTGAGATGAGACCATGGGAAGGTTGTGTGGGTCAGGAGTGACTTGCGGAAAGTTAGACAAATCATTTGAAACCAGATGATTTTGTTAAGAAACATTACTTTTCTTCCATACAGCAGCTTGAGAGGGAAGAACCCTGTGGATTCCTTGGGCACCACCAGCTGCCCTCCCATTTTCCACAGTTTTATTTTCCCTTGAGGAGCCCATTCCTGGTACAGGAATTCCTTTTTCCGCAGGACTCTGTCCCTGCAACCTTCCCCAAAGGATCCTTTTGCAGCTTGGTCTGGAATTTAGCTGCTGGGGAAGAAAGTGGGACCTGCTCCCTCTTGCTAGCTGGGCCTGGGGTCACAGACCCCCTGAGCTCTGTCCCTGGTAGCTTCCTTCCTGCTGTGTAATCACTTCCCAGTAGCACATCTGGACCAGGCAAACCTGGTTGGCAGCCGACCTGTCCTGCCTGGGTGTCCCCCCACTCAGCTGGGGTCTTAGCTTCCACTGTGCTCAGTGCTGCCCTTGCTGTCCCAGTGGGGGCAGGCAGCGAGCTCTTTGTTCTTCTTACAGCATCAGAGCCAGCGTGAGCCCCCTCTTCAGTGTGCAGGGGGATGGGGAGCATCTCTTCCTACCAGTCAGCCCGAGGGGTCTGGTTACAGACAGGCAGGTATTCTGATTCCCTGATATGACCAGCAGGAGGCGCGCAGGCGTGAGTCCTGTGTGTTTACACCCCCTTTGAATCCAGGAAGGAGCACTTGAGAATTCCTCCCTGTGGGGTACTCTCAAGCCCTTTCACCCCCCTTCTGTGGAAGAGCAGAGAGAAAAAACAAAGGAGATGAGCTGTGGCTATCAGCTAGTCAATCAACATGCACAAACCTCACAGAACACCAAAAATCCAATCCTATTCTTAAAAAAAAGTAAATTTTAATAAATCAAAAAGAAAGAAAATACATCTGGAACTTAGTAATTTGCTAGATTTTAAAAGAGCAATTCCAAAAATTAAGCACCCAGACTAGCTTTCGTGGTGGTTCAGCTTAAAGGTTACAAGCAAACAAAAGTATCTGAAATTAGCACAGAGGAGATCCACAAGCCAAAATAAACCTGATAGCATCTAACTAAACATTCTATATCCAAATTATTTCTTCTAGGTATGGAAAATACTTTTTCATACCTGGTTCAAACCTTAGACAGTATTTCTGCTTGTAGCATTGCTGCTCTGTGTCCCTGCAACCCAGAGAACAACAGACAAAGGGAAATTTCTTTTCCCATTTTAAAAAGTTCTATCCTTCCCATTGGCTCTTTTAGTCAGGTGCCTACTTTTTTTCTTTACCTGGAGGACTTCTTAACCCTTTCAGGTAAAGTAAGTAAAGAACAGGTACCAAGAGGGATTTTAATGCTAACTGGCTAGCTGGGTGTCCATCAAAGGGAGCTCCCCCTCCCCTTTATTTATCACAGGTGATTTCCCTCTCCCCCCATCCTTATGCCTGAAGTTAGGCATCTAAATGAAGAGAGCTTGGTTTCACAAGGTGCTGACGTCTTACTGGAGTCAACAGGAATTGCACATACAGAGCAGTAACACTTGCAAGATTACGCCTCTGCCAAAAATTAACAAAAAACTTACTTTTCTGTTTTTATTTACACACACAGCCTGTGGCAGGAAAATGAGCCCAATTCACAATTTTTAGTAGAAACAAAGAGAACATTTTATATCCACCTGTATTTTGGCAGCCACAATCTTTGTTGTGAATCACAAACCTTTGCAAGCTCGTTACATACCAAAATTAATATGGTTACTGATGCTGCTGTTTCTCTCGTTTTTCCCTTTTAATTTGGCTCCCTCATTCTTTTTCTGACTCTTCCCATTTCTTAACTTGTTTGTTTCTCAGGCTCTGGCCAGCAGGTAAGAAGGAGCTGCACCATCCTCCTGAGCCATTGGTCATGAGTTAGTCAATTCCATCCTAGCTGACACCCTTGATGAAACATCTCCGTGCAGGAGCATATCTATTCCAGCTGCCAGAAGCAGAGATCTCTTGGGCTCTGAATGCAGGTTGGTTTTGCTCATGACTCCATTTTGAGAAACGCTGCTGAAACTGGTGGGTCTGGGTGGGCTTCTATTTATTTCAATGTGCCTGTCTGCATACATCCCATTACAACCATTGTACCATGTGACAGTGGGTATCTGGATCGGTTGATAGGGCTCACGCTGCTTCTGCAGACAAGCAGCCCTTGGTTATTTTTAGGTTTGTAATCTTCACAAGCCAAAGTAAAGTTTGGGAAGCAGGGACCATGTTTCTAGTTTAGGAGAGAGTCATTCAGGATCACCATTTTCCACCAGTTTATCCTCTTTTTAACCCACTTAGCATCACTTTTAAAGGGCTGTTTATGGAACCTAGCAGAGGAGTGTTTGCCTACAACGTCTTCTGGAGCCAGTCAATGCCTCCCTGAGTACTGCCCAGTACTGATGTCATGTGTCTTCTCCCAGCTCCTCCCATAGGCTTGCAGGCTGATGCTTTGGTACTATTGTGCCTTCCCTCTGCTGTCTGCTATCTGAACTCTGAGCCTCTGCTATTCGATTTCTAAAACTAGCTTCTAATATACTTTTACTATAAGTACCTTGAAGGGTTTCCCTTTTATAATCACTGTGACGGGTTGGATCAAAGAAACCCCCTGGGAGCTGCCACCTGATGTGCTCAGACTACTTCTACCTCTGCCTTCCCTGCCAGCTTGGGTCCCCAGCACCCTGTCTTGCTGAGCCAGACACTCCCATCTGCTCCAGCAAAGACCCAGGGTCTGAATTACTTGCCCCAAAGCTGCAGATTTACCTGAAAGCAGCAAACAGAAGTGTTCCTGTCTTTAACACTCAGACGCCCAGCTCCCAATGGGGTCTAAACCCAAATAAATCCGTTTTACCCTGTTTAACTCTTACACGGGGTAAACTCAAATTGTTTACCCTCTATAACACTGATAGAGAGAGATGCACAGTTGTTTGCTCCCCCAGGTATTAATACATACTCTGAGTTAATTAATAAGTAAAAAGTGATTTTATTAAATACAGAAAGTAGGATTTAAGTGGTTCCAAGTAGTAACAGACAGAACAAAGTAAGTCACCAAGCAAAAAAAATTGGCAAATCTAATTCTAATCAAACTGAATACAGATAATTTTCACCCTCAGAGAGCTTCAGTAGTTTTTTTCCTCACTGGACACCTTCCAGGCGTGGCACAATTCTTTCCCCTGGTACAGCTCTTGTTCCAGCTCAGGTGGTAGCTAGGGATTCTCATGATGGCTTTTTTTTTGTTCTGTTCCACCCTTTATATATCTTTTGCATAAGGCGGGAATCCTTTGTCCTTCTCTGAGTTCCACCCCCTCCTTCTAAATGAAAGATACCAGGTAAAGATGGATTCCAGTTCAGGGACATGATCACATGTCACTGCAAGTCCTCATTGCCACTTGCAGCACACACCTATACAGGAAGACTTACAGGTGAAACAGCCTCTCAGTCAATTGTCCTGTTAACGGGAGTCATACAAGATTCTAAACCACCATTAATGGCCCCCACTTTGCATAATTCAATAGGCCATCAGAGTTTCTCTTTTATATTTTAGTTTCAAGAATCCAAGAGCGGTACATTTATACAAATAGGATGATCACACTCAGTAGATCATAAGCTTTGTAATGATACCTTACAAGAGACCTTTTGCATGAAGCATTATATTCACTCATTAGCATATTTTTATAAAGCCATATAGACTGCAACGTCACAATCACACTCGCCTCTTATTATTTAAATAAAGGGGTTTCTGTCATGTAGGGTCTGCCCTTCATTGCTGTCGGAGAAAAACGCGGTTCTCACTTTTTCTTTGGGTGCAGCAAAATCAAATACTTTATTCTGGTTAGCAGCTACAACAGGGAGAGAGTGCCCTAGGACACAGGGTTGCCCCAGTCCCGGACAGGTCTCTCAACAGGTAAACAATTACAGCAAGCATTTATATCTTTGTTACATACGATAATGAGCAACAGCTGCATTTTGTTTATACATAGGCTATCCTGCTATCTTATTTTTCTCACTTCTGGGCGCCAGTCTACGTATTTGATTATCAGTGCAAGGTCGTGATAACTTCTCACACAGTTCTTTCCTACTTGCCTCACACTATCCTCGCTTCTACAAGTCTCACATCATTAGGGTTACAGCTGGCCTAACTCTTGCTAACAAACTGACACGCATTAAGATCTCCTATAAATCCTTGTCAATTCTTTCCCTTCTTCCACATTGCCAAACAAGATCAGATAGCTCAACAAGCCCAATGTCCTTTGTTGCCCCCCTTGGCCTTGCTTAGCTTATGACATAGGCACCAACTGCATGAGTGCTCAAGGGCTCAAGCACCCACCGGAAAAAAAAGTGGGTGCTCAGCACCTACCAGCCACAGCTGTTTGGCAGTACTGCCAATCAGCTGTTTGGTGACTTGGAGAGGCACTTGAGGGAGGGCAGAGAGGAATGAGTGACGGGCGGGGTGGGAGCCTTGTGGGAGGGGGCAGAGCAGGGTTGGAAAGAGGTAGAGTGAGGGTCGGGCTCAGGGAAGGGGTGGAACGACGGCAGAGTTGGGGTGGAGCACCCCCAGGGAAAAATAAAAGGCAGCACCTATGGCTTATGATATCTGGTTTGACCACGCTACCATTTGTTCACTTGTCCCACAGCTGTTCGCTTTTCTTGCCACTCTTCCCTGTGGGCATGATACTCCCTCTAGTGTACAAAGCCACTATCTTTTCCATGTAATCCTTCCTCTAGACTCACTTCTACCAGGATGCCAGAGGACATTGCCAACAGCACTTTGGAGGACAGGATTAGAATTCAATGTGATCTTGAGAAATTGGAGAATTGGTCTGAAATCAATAAGATGAAATTCAATAAAGACAACTGCAAAGTACTATGCTCAGGAAAGAAAAATCAAAGCACAATTACAAAATGGGGAATAACTGGCTAAGGAGGTAGTATTGCAGAAAAGAATCTGGGGGTTATAATGGGTCACAAATTGAACATGAGCCAACAACGTGATGCAGTTGTGAGAAAGGCAAATATCATTCTGGGGTGTATTAACAGGAGTGTTGTATGTAAGAACTGACAGGGAATTGTCCCAATCTACTCAGCACTGGTGGGGCCTCCGCTGGTGCATTGTATCCAGTTTTGAGCACAACACTTTAAGAAAGATGTGAACACATTGGAGAGAGTCCAGAGGAGAGTAACAAAAATGACCTATAAGGAAAGGCTGAAAGAACTGGGCATATTTAGAGAAGGATGAAGTGGGACATAACACCCTTCAAATCTGTCAAAGTTGTTATAAAGAGGATAGTGATCAGTTGTTCTTCAAGAAGTAATTGGCTTAGTTTGCAGCAAGGGAGATTTAGGTTAAATATTAGGAGAAGTTTTCTAATTCATAGAGATAGTTAGGCACTGGAATAGGTTACACAGGGAGGTTGGGGAGGTCATCGGTCTATCACTGAAGGTTTTTAAGAATAGGTTAGGTGTAGGTATACTTAGGCTATGTCTACACTACGCACCTTACAGCGGCACAGCTGGGCCACTACAGCCATGCTGCTGTGAGGTATGTAGTGTAGCCACTCTTTGTCACCTGGACAGAGCTCTCCTGCTGACAAATAAAACTACCACCAGTGAGGGGCGGTAGCTTTGTTGTGGGGAGAGAATTTCCTGTCAAGAAAGCGCTGTCCACACCAGCGCTTTTCGTCAATAAAACTTTTGTTCATCAGGCTGTGTTTTTTCACACCCCTTGCCAACAAAAGTTTCATCAATGAAAATGCAGCGTAGACAGAGCCTCAATCCTGCCTCAGCATGGGGGATGGATTAGAGAGCCTCTTGAGAGGCCTCCCAGCCCTACATTCTAGGATTCTGAAAATTGGACTAACTGTGGTGTTAGCTCAAAGGTACTGGGCATCAGTTTACTAATTGTGCTGGGGATGCAAAGAGCAGGATGATCTTTCACTTCTGTTATTCTGTTTTTATAATGATCTGCATTACAGCAGTGCCTTTAAGCCCCAACCAATGTGCTAGGTGCTCTACAGACACATAGGGAGAGAGAATTCCTGCTCCAAAGGGTTTGCAGTCTAAATATACAAGACAGACAAAAGAATAGAAGGGGAAAGAGAGGCATAGGTAGATGAAGTGACTTCTCCAAGGTCCCACAGCAGGCCAATGGCAGAACCACATCTCCCAACACTAGACCACACTGTCTCTAATCTTGAAATACTTTGTACACACATGCCACCAGCATGTACACAGGAACTAGCTAAGATCCCTTTGTCAATATATCAAAATGTAAATAGTATTTGTATGCACCTTTTACCTAAAATATTAACAAGCAAAATTCAAAAAGTAGGTATAATACTGTTCATTTAAAGTATTTACAGAGACGTTCAAACCAGCTTTCAAAAGTGATGCTTGTATCCACTTTTTTTTTGTGCTACATATTTTCCCAGTCTGTCTTCCCTATTTTATTCTGTGTCTGTATTTGTGCTGAAATGAATACACAGCGAAAATAATCAGAGATACCTCATCGGCTCACTTTAACAGAGCCCATATGAAACCTCTCCTGTGAGTCCCGCCAAATGGATAACAGCAGAACACATTCCACTCATAACATGAAGCATGAGCAGTCAGACAGGTCAATGCTACCATCTTGCGGTGTGAAATATTTTCTCCCCCCTACCCCCCCACCATGCTTTCTCTTCCTTACAGATTCTAATTCTGCTTCTTGTCTATCATGTGTCTCCATATATGTGAAGCAAAAGATGAGCTTGAATGTGAGGTGAAAGAATGATTATTTTAGGAACTGGGACTCTGGCATCTCATATATAATAAATGTTGCTTAATGAGTGTTGCTGTTGTTTATATCTATGACAATAGCTCCTTGATCCTCCAAATGGGGATGAATTCCCAATTGTACTCAGCATGGTATTCACACAGGGTAAGAATTTTCAAATGTGCCAGAGTTACTGAGGAGAATAAGCCACTGAGGAGCACAAGTCTCTGTCCCTGAGAACTTTCAATTTATATTTACAACAACATAAGATGTTATTTAATTACCTTAAAAAAATTGGGGTACAATTTGCGTGAAAGACGTACAAAATTTGCATTGTATTGGAAGGGAGCTCTTTTTTAGTTGTGCTAGGAAAGCTACTACTGCAGCTGTAGCATTAAAGAGAGGGGGAGGGAGTAGAGGATGAATGTTGATGATAAATTAGCTAAAAATGTTTAAATCCAATCTAACAGATCCTGTACTCTACAGCTATTGGTCAAAAAAGCTGCAGAACATCTGGCAGTAAGCATTTAGAAGTGATTGTTGTTTTAGCTGTTAATGCTTTTATACCATTGTCTCCAGGCCATTTTTGGTTGAACAAGGTGGTACAGCTCTGTGAATTAAGTACAGAGAAAATACTTTACATGTTGTTCTGCTGTCCAGTAAAAGACAATGTCCATGAAAAGCTTAATTTTTAGGACTTGACCCTGGAAACACTTAAGTGAGCAATCTTTGCTTGCATGACACCATTTGAAGTCACTGCTTTCATACATAAAGATTACACGTACTAACAAGTGTTTGCAGAATTGAGCCCTAAATTACCTTATTTACATTATGAGCATGTTACCTGTACAAGAAGAGTTTATGAGCCTTTTTGGATGTTGAGCTTTAGGTATAAAATCAAAGGCCTTTGTGTAGCTATGTTGAGGGGGCCATTTAGGGATCTGGGGTAAAAATTTGTCTGGGGATTGGTCCTGCTTTGAGCAGGGGGTTGGACTAAATGACCTCTTGAGGTCCCTTCCAACCCTGATAGTCTATGATTCTGTGAAGTTGGCATAAACCTCAGAGATACTTCAGTAATGGGTGCTATAGCCAATCCTAAAATTGAACCTATGTGTAACTTACAAATCACAAGACTTCACATCTACATATAAAATAAGTTATTAAAACATATAGTCTCACTCCCTTAGTGAGATATGATAATGATGAATTATTTAAGCACAGACAACTCTTACCCTTCCAGGCAAACAGCTTCAGGATTCTTACAACTGTTTTTTACAACTGTCTCCCTATGTCATGGTCAAACTGTTATTCCCCTCCCTCCTTTCCCCGCCATGTTCTGTACCCTGAGGAGACTCCAGTCAGAATGCTCCAGTCTCCTTCAGTCACTTGGGATCACTTATTCATAGCAAAGGGATGTATTTTAAACTAAGCCATTGCTTTTCTACCTTCACAGGCAGTGGAAAATGGGTTGAGTTTGTGCTGTTGTGGTCTCTCCAGGGGTGAAAGTAACTTAAAGGACTTACCAGTACTCCAGAGTCCTGCGGAGGGGGAGGGGCCTCAACTGGAAGAGGCATGGCCTCTATGAGAAGAGGTGGGGCCTTTACATTCTGGGGCTTTTAAATCAGGATTTAAAGGGCTCAGGGATTCGGCTGAAGCTAGGAGCCAGGCCCTTTAAATTAACCCCAGAGCTACCAGCTGCAGAGGCAACAGGGAGCGCTGGGGTTTGGGCAAGGGTGAAAGTAATTTACATTTCTTACGCATATGGTCCAATTGCAAGCAACCCATCCACCTCTCCTACGTACTTCATGGATTCCTCTCATTGCATGACACAGACAGAGAAAATAAAGCTACTATTACTGCTACCAGTACTGTCTGTAATAAAACTTCACTATAGGAATAAGCCTGAAAAAGTGAAAACTCACTGTCATATTTTTCTCTGTGTCTTCCCTCCTCCTTCTCTAGCCAAGCTGCCGATGCTAGGCTCTGTGCTTTCTCCCTGCCTGGCACTCAGCAGCTGCTGCAAAGGCTTCCCTCTAGCTTGCAGCAGGGAGACTGCCTCCTGCATAAGAACAGTTTAAACTCAGTTGTTCCCTGATGGTTCAGCCCCCAGGGTTAAGAGAGGTTTCTGGCATCTTGTTAATTTTCACTCACCCAGCTGTGGAGGGGAAGCTGTGTGTAACCATGGCAGGGGCAGTTCTTTTCTGCCCCTGGATGGAGGGATCTCCCAATACTAATAAATACAATAGCAGGGGCCGGTTGCGGCGGTCAGGGCAGTCGGCAGCAGGCTGCACTGCATTGTTTGTCCGCACCACATTCCTACATATACATATCTGTGTGTATGTTATGAATGTGTCACAAAACATGCAGCTGCAGCTCCCACTGACAGCCAGCACCCCAGCAACCGGCCCTGTCGTCTGCTGCCTCAGAGAGCCGTACGGTGCCGCTGGCTGGGTCTGCCAAGGAGTAATAACCAAGGCAAAAACCACCAGTCAGCCAGCCAGGGAGGGACCCGGGGGGGGGGGAGGAGGAGAGGAAGGGAAAGTCAGGTGAATGAAGGACAACTGGAATAGCCTTCATGAATATTACAAGATATTTAAAGAAATTTTTATCATTTCAGCCTCTGCATTCTGCAGGCGACAAAACAAAAAAGAGATCTGAGATTGCACCATGCCTAAGGACATTTCAGGTGTTTAAATCAATAATAGATAGAGGGTGGATTGGAAATGAACACTACTAATTTCTTCAAAAGAGGCACAATAATTTTGCTGAATATTCCACGTTTTTTCTCTTCCAACGTCCTTTGTAGTTTTGTCTATGAGGGCTGAATTTGCTTTTCCTGTAAATCTTAGAGTTAGCTTTAGCAAAATTGCTTTGCCAAAATTACGCCTAATATCATGACATTTTCCACCAAGTTCTCCATGTTTTTTGTGTTGTTTTTTTTTTAAACAGTAACATTTCAAAGAGGATCTGCAAGCTGTTTGGACACCATAACCATGATCCTCTGCTGGGGAGGGAATGGGATAGATTTGAACTTGGAAATGGTTCCTGATTTTGATTGTGTTTAGGAGATCCCCTCATCCCGGGGGCAGAAAAGAACTGCCACAGTCACACACACCCAAAAACTGGGAGTAAAATTAACAAGGATGCCAGAAACGGTTCCTAACTCTGGGCACTGAACTCCTCAGGGAACAGCTGAGTTTAAACTGTTCTTTTGCAGGCAGCAATAGCAGGCATCTCAACCAGTCTACTGCAAGCTAGATCCTAGAGGAAAACCCCTGCTAGGAGGAATGGGGAGGAATTCAGAGCCTTGACTGCAGCCTGGCTGGAGGAGGGGGAGGGAGGAGACGAGAAACCAATGCGACAGTGAGTTTTCCCCTTCCACCTGCTTTTATTAGCTCAGGATTTAAACTGTGCAGCCATATGCTTGTATTTGTTGTGTATATTAGTAGGAGAGATTCCCTCATCCCAGGGGGCAGACAGGGACTGCCCCTGCCATGGTCAAACACACCCTCCCCTCCACCCCACTCCCCCCAGCTACTGTGAGTGAAATTAACAAGGAGGCCAGAAACCTAGCCCTGCGGGCTGAACCATCAGGGAACAGCTGAGTTTAAACTATTCTTATGCAGGGAGCAGCCTTCTCTTTCTCTCCCTCAGTCAGTCTCCTTTTCTTACCAGTCCTCCGTACTGGCGCGTACCAGCTTACTTTCACCTCTGGGTCTCTCTAAAATTAAAGTCAGGAATTGATGGGTGTCAATTCCTCTGCTCAGCATCTCCTTCTGTTCTCCTCTAAGTTCTGCTTCCACTTTCTTCCCACCTCCTGCACCCCATATACCCTCTAGCCTTTCTCGGTAGCAGGGCATCCTTAACATGCAAGCAGCCAGGGGCCACACACACATTTTTCAAAAAAGTATTTTAGTTCATCTTTAAAGGAGGTAAGAAATTATTCTACCTTAGATAATGTAACCCAGATTTTTTATCTGGAGAACCACAGTGGAAGAACACTTATACTAATCACTGATGGGGTTAAATACACATTGAAAGTGCTGGAAATATCACTGGGAAGATGTATTTCTTTGTAGAGGTGGTCAAAAAGTTGCTTATGAGGAACTTCTCTAGATAAGATGTATTAAAGTACTGGAAGATCATTTAAGCCATTGTCCTATGGGCAGGCGCAACCCTGCAAAGGCTGAGTGGCCCCTGCAAGCTGAGCTCCATGGGAGCTGAAACTGTTCAGTACCACACAGGCCCAGGCCCTCAGTCATAGCAAATTCATCCAAGAGCGTTATACTGTGTTCATCACTGTCAGATCTGAGCCCCTTTTAGCCTCCTGTAGCTTCAATGGGGCCAGACACGGCTCTGTAATACAAAATGCTTTTTGGTTTATTGTTGCAGAATGAAGTGCTGACCTTATTGGAGACCAGGTACAGTTACATTGCCTTGGGGAGAGAGCAGTTTTGAGAGATGTTTTCCAGACTGTTTCTGCTTCAAAACACCTTAACAAAGACTGGGATTTTTTCTGGGCCCAATGGAAGTTTGACCAACTCCCATTGTATTTAAACATGAAGTGGGGTGCTCAAGCCCTATAAGCCTTTTTGAAAACCCTTGCCAAAGTTGCAGGTGGTATCTCCAACACACTAATAATGCTGAAAGCCATAGTCTTCCAATGACACAAACTCTTCTTAGAGTCACTAGGAGTTTGCTTAGGTACAGACTTGCAGGGATTGGCTCTGAGTTTTTTACTTGTGTTCAACAGGAAAGCAGTGAGTGGGGTTCTATGAATTTAGACAAGCACACGTAAGTATCTGACATACTGATGTTCAGCTAGTAATACAGAAGGCTGTAAGACTCCTGAAGAGTAACAGAAAAATGAGGTGATAAAAACTGCACACATAACCCTTTCTGCTAAAACAGCTTTTTAGGGGATGTTTGCAGTGCACACTAAGTCTGGGTCCGGAGCACCCGTGGAGTTGGCGCTTATGCCTGGCTTCAACGGAGAGATGCCTTCCTACAAAAGCGGTGCCTGGTGGGGCGGGGGGGTCATGTGCCCCCCTAGATTTGCTGCTTGGTTTGTATGGAGCATACTCACATGAACAGAGCATGCTCAATAACACTGCTGAAGCTGGCTGCTGTCCCTCTGACCCCCCGCTATCGGCAGGCATGGGTTGTCTCTTCCTACCACCCTGTGTCATCTCTAGCCGCGATGCTGTCACTGTGCCATCTCTTGATGCAATACTGTCTCCATATCATCTCTCATCATAATGTTCCCTATAAGCCATTTCTCACTGCACTGTTGTCTCTGTCTGTGGTGCTGAGTCTGGGTCCTCAGGCTCCTAACCCACCAATAGAGATTTCAGTTCTATGGATGCTGTGTAGGGGCATGTTGCCACTGCCTCTGTGTTGTCTATTGTCACTCAGGGCAAAGAAAGTACAGTTCTATTGTATTTTTGTTACACAATAATGATTATAACATTTCATTACCCATACCCACAAAACTTAAATGAATCTTAACCAAAATGACCAAGTTGTTCACACTGGGATGATGGGAACAATACGCACATAAGGTCTGGCCCATTCCACCTCTTCCTCCAGTTCACCATTAGATGGAAGCAGAGAGCTCCTTCACCGGAGCTCCAGAGTTGCCACAGGCAAGGAGTAATTTTCTATCCTGTGGTGTCTAAAACTGGAAGATAAATATCGCTATGGAAATTCAATACAAAGTAAGCTTTTAAACTGAAATGACTAGGTTTGCTAGCATTGAAAGGAACACAGAGGTCACATATCAGTAAAACAATATCCTATAAAATCCTTCTTCATACTTCCCTGAGCCTCTTCCATGAAAACAATTAGTGGATACTCTAGATTCGAATGCTATGACTCACTCCTGCAATTCAGTCAAGTTTTATGATCATGCAATTGCTTGATTTAGTGAAGGGAAATAGGCAATTGTGAGAATTTCCTGCCTTTTCTTTTTTGCCTCTTTGTAATTTTTTGTACACTATACCACAGGCATATATGATTGCAGCAGGGATTTCGAGATGCTACTGGGGGAGCTCACTCTTCACGCAGTCTTTATTCAAAAAAACTTTTGTCCAACAGCGAATGCACTTCAAATATTTGTCAGTGCTCTGTAGTCCAGCTGTTGGCACAATACCATTTTTTATTAAAATGATTAAACAATCTGTAACCACCTAGAGAATAATAAGCTCATAAGGAATAGTCAGTATACAACTGTCAAGAACAAATCATGCCAAACCAATATAATTTCCTTCTTTGACAGAGTTATTGGCCTAGTGGATGGGGGAGGGGAAAAGTACACGTGATCTATCTTGATTTTAGTAAGGCTTTTGACACAGTCTCACATGACATTCTCATAAGCAAACTAGGGAAATGTGGTCTAGATTAAATTACTATACTTAAAGAGTAGTTATCAATGATTTGCTGTCAAACTGGGAGGATGTATCTAGAAGGGATCTGCAGGGGTCTGTCCTGTATCTAGTACTATTCAATATTTTGATTAATGACTTGGATAATGAAACAGAGATTATGCTTATAAAATTTGTGGCTGACACCAAACTGGAAGGAGTTGCAAGCACTTTGGAGCACAGGATTCGAATTCAAAACAACCTTGACAAATTGGAGAATTGGTCTGAAATCAATGAGAAGACATTCAGTAAGGACAAGTCCAAAATACCTCACTCAGGAAGGACAAATCAAATGCACAACTACAAAATGGGGAATACCCAGCTATGTGGTATTACTGCTTAAAAGGATCTGGAGGTTATAGTGATCACAAACTGAACATGAGACAACGATGTGATGCAGTTGTAAAAAAGGCTAATATGATTCTAGGGTGTATTAATAGAAGTGTCACGTACCATGTGGGAGGTGATTGTCCCACTTTATTTGGCACTGGTGAGGTCTCAGCTGGAGTACTGTGGCCTGTTGTGGGTGCACCACTTAAGGAATGATGTGGAGAAATTGGAGATAGTCCAAAGGAGAACAAAAATTATAAATGGTTTAGAAAACCTGACCTATCAGGAAAGATTTAAAAAATGGGCATATTTAGTTTTGAGCAAAGAAGACTGAGGAGCAGGGGAGGCTGGTAACCGTCTTCAAGTATGTTAAGGGCTGTTATAAAGATGAAGGTGATCAACTGTTCCCCATGTGCCCTGAAGGTAGGGCAAGAATTAATTAGCTTAATCTGCAGGAAAGGAGATTTAGAGGAGATTGTTGGAAAATCTTTCTAACTATAATGGCAGTTAAACTCTGGAATAGGGAGGTTGTGGAATCCCCATCACTGGAGGTTTTTAAGAACAGGTTGGGCAAACACCTCTCAGGGATGTTGTAAGTTTACTTGGTCATTCCTCAATGCACGTGCTGGTCTAGATGACCATTCAATGTACCTTCCAGCTCTACATTTCTCTGATTCATAATTTTCTTAATAATAGTTGCATTGCAGGTTGGCCGTGGGGAAGTAATATTTCCATATATGTATCTTGAATTTATTGATTTTTTGCACAGACAATCCATGCCTGCGGACAGTGGGAGGAGGCACAACCCCACATCCTCCAGGCAGGCCTCTCCCTTCTGGGAAGCAGGTCCCCACTTCCAGGAGAACAGCAGCCCCTCCTTGCAGCTCCCAGCTGTTCCTCTCCATCTTTCAGTAGAACTAAAGCAGCAGCACCTCTGAGCAGCTCTCAGCTGTTCCTTCTCTCCTGCCTCTGCCTCTCCCAGTTCCCGCCCTGCACAGCTCGCTGGCTCAGCTGCTGTGCAGAGGAGGGGGCCTGGTCGCACCATGTGACCCACATGCCCTCCCTGCCTTCGTAAGTTGCCTCTGCTTTTTTGCATATTTGTAAATCTCCATTAAAGACAATGACCCTCCCCCAACTAAAACAATTAAAAAATTGTTAATATTCACCACAATATTACATGTTAACTCCATCTAACTTTACAAACCACCTGCAAGATTTTACCAGTAAATATTTTGCTGAGTGGTAAATCTATACTTATTAAGGGGCTGTTATGTTTTTACAGTTGTGTAGCTTTCTCTAACTTCCCCAGTATACTGCTAATAAAAGAAACACTTAAGTCTTGAAACAATGCAAGATTCCAGTGACACTGGAAAACTGAGTGGTTTTTTGGTGGTGTATATGCAGGGATGTTCATCTGTTCTAGCAGAAAAATCTCAAAAAAGTTGGCAACTAGTCATGTCCTAAAAAGGAATTTTAAAAATGTAAATTAGAAATTCTATATGTACATACTTTGTCATTTGGACTGCAGCTTCCCTGTTTGTTCTGCTAACAACTGCACAGCACGTTCAATTCGCAGGAATGTTCCTTTCTCCTTACACTGGCTCCTGGCCAACTGAATCTCTTCTGTTGTCACTTCAAAAGACAGACAAGTTTGAAGTGTATTAGGAGTAGAGACGAGTGAATAATTTATTTTTTGATTTGGCGGCAGTTCCAAAAAAGATTGAAGCAAATCTGAATAGTTCTGAATTTTCAGTGCATCAATAAAGTCTGTTTCAGGTCTGCTCTAGAGAGGGGATTCAAATCTGGGGCTCCCCTGCCCACGAGTGTCCTAACTGCTGGGCTAAAGATTATAAAAGTGAGAGGGAAGCATCAGCACTGGGTCACCACCAGCACCTCCTCTTCTGGCTGGTTTGTGAATGGCTCAAACTATTTGTGTCAAGTTCGTTAATAGTTTTGGATTGAGCCAAACTGTTTTTCATCATATAAACTACTTGTCCAAAAAATTTGCCCAACTCTAATGAGGAGTGAGCTGGAACAGTAAGCCTATATCTAAAGTAACCTTCTCATCCAAGGGATCTTGCAGGTCTGATGGGAGACCTAAAGTTCTACTGATCATTAATGGGAAATCCCACCCTGTTTCACAGGAAAGGAGATGGCTTCTCCTGACAAGCAGCAGCTGCCCCTTCATAAGATTATGTGGAGAGAGAAATTGAAGGTTTTGGTGCAAGTCACCATGTTGCTCAGCGATCCCCTTTTGCCTTCTCTCTGCCTGTTCTCTATTCCCAGACATTTGGGGTTTTTTTTGTTTTTTTTAACCTCTTCTCCATTTTCTTTTCTCTCTCTCCCTTTTCTCTCATGACTCATCACTTTTCTTTCATTTCCCACCTTTCCTCTTCTGACTTTGTCCTTCCATTGCTCTTCTTTCATCCTTTCCTCTAGCTCACCGTATACTCCCTCTTTTCTTCTCCCTTTTGTATGCAGGTACATTTTCACAAGGGCTCAGGCATGGCTTCCCTGTTCATAGGTGCAGTTTGTACCAGCACATTTACTGCCACCTTTTGGCAATGGCAAAATTAACTATGGGCACAAATCTGAGAATCTGTTCACTATTCAATGGAATGTAATCAGAATGCAAATTACACTTGCAAAAGCAAGGCTGCCCTTCTAAAATGTATCCTGTAATATTTTTTCCCCACCCCACAATCTTCAGACTCCAGGCTACAATCCTGAGAATCTGAAACCATTTTGTTCTTCTTTCATAAGCCAACTAAATATCTTTGTTCTTGTTACTTTTAAAGATATATATAAAGGAATGAGGAAATAAGAGTGTAAAGGGGGAAGTAACACTTCCATTTTTTAGCAGTTGACAGCACACTTCTGGACTGTTCTAATGGCCTTCATTTGTTTTAGAAGAATATTTTGCAGAGGCCAGTTTTAATATTTTGAATGGTGCCATCCCATGTTTAACGTTTTAAGTAGAATATAATTGAGAAATGTGGCCTGTCAAGACCCATACATTCCTTCTTACTGGGATCCTTTTATTCTCTGTGATAGCATCCAGAGAAAAATACATGTGATAATTAAATTATAATAAACCTGATAACATTGCTATACCTGGACATTAGATTGTATACTGAATATGTTGGCATGCTTGTATGTTTCAAAAGCATGTGCAAAGTCTGGGTTTAGCCTATTTTAGAAGCTGAGGGCGAAATCCTAGCCCCATTGAACTCTATGAGAGTTCTGCCATTAGCTTCAGTAAGGTCAGGATTCCATCCTGAAGCAGGACCCGAGTTTGCCCTGGTTATTGGTTTAGCAATGGAACAAACCGCAGAAGGTCGTAGAATTCATTCCTGCCCTGGGTTTGTTTTGTTTTGTTCTTTCCTTCCTTTGACTGTTCCTTTTCCCTTTAGATGTTGCCAAGTGAACGTGTTGCTTATGAGAGGTGCTGGGACAGGCATATCAGGCTAGGAGCAGCTGTGCATATTTTCTTCACACTGCTTTGCCCCTATGCCTCTTCTCTTTTCTGGAGGGCTTTTCTCCACAGGGAGGATAGCAGTTCAGTTTCCAGACCCAGCCCACTTTCGGAATAACTCGTTAGGGTATTTTCTATTCTTGTGAAGGTTTTATTACAGAGATCAGGATTTTGCATCACACAAAAGTGAAGTTACTTGGCATTGTATCTAACCAAGATGAATATTTTGGCAGCAATCACTACAACCTTCTCCCCACATCCCCACAATTGGTGTTCTATGTGCAGCTGGCTCTTTGGTGTTGCTGATCAATATTTTATTACCCTGTTGAGTAAAGTGTAGGCCTTGGGCCACTGGCCAATTTCTAATTCTGGCAAGTGGTAGGAAAAGTAATTCATTCAGATGGAATATAAGTCTTTTAGAGGTGTTTGTACTTTCTGAAAAGAAAGTAATCCCTTATTATGGACTTGGCTTAGTTTAGTTTGCTGAACAATACTCTCAGCCTATTATTTTACCACCAATGCATTAAAGTAGGTCCATAAATACAGGCAACAGAATTAGAACATTATTGTAGTAAGAGACGATAATACACCATACATAAAAGTACATCATATCTTCAGTTAGAAATCCAACAAATCCAGCAGGCAGACTTCCATGTATTATCTCACAATAATTGCCTATAGCCAGCAGATAGTTTGTACCGCATAAGACAAGTTATTTATATTTTATATTTAGCCTTAAACTGTAATAACATCCTCTGGCAATGGCATTATCTGATGGTGTCTAAAACCGATCTCACTTCCTATTTCCAGATCTTAACAAATGACAATCTTTGTGTCGTCTGATGTTATTTCCTGAGTTTGAGATTAAAATGAGAGGTTTTTAAAATTCATTTAGCTGAGTTTTTTGAAGTAAAGATCTATTTTAGACAACGATATTTCCCAGAATTGTTTAAGTGTGGTTTCTATCACGATCCAGAATGTTTCCTTGAAAATTCTAATCATATAGCCAGCAGCATTACTGCCAGCAGAGTAGTAATACAGGGTTGGCTACTGGCTTAGCCTGTAGGCAGTCAGAGAAATGTTTGTGCCTGGTCGACGAGCAAGGACTTGTGAAGTTCTGCTCACCAAATGTAATTTATTTTTTTCTATTGACTAAGACATGTAGATTCCTGTCATTTTACCCTCTGGCTCCCCTCCTCCAGTCCCCCCTCCCTCAGTTGTCAGATGACAAACTACATTAGGGGTGTAGGGAAGGCAGCAATTAGAAATAAAAACAACATCAGGGGAAAATCTATGGCTGGCAGGGCTAAGGACAATAAAAAGGATTTTAAGTATATTAAGAACTAAAGAAATTCTAATAGTAGTACAGGCCCATCACTTGTTGGAGATGGTAAGATTGTTAATAACGACGCAGAAAATCAGAAGTGTTCAATAAATATTTCTGTTCCGTATTGGGAAGAAGCAGGATGATGCGTTCGTATCCCCTGAGGATGACGCAGTACTTTCCCCTCCATTAGTAACAAAGGAGGATGTTAAACATCCACTAGGGATTTTAAGTGAGCAGGCCTGGATAACTTGCACTTAAGAGTGCTAAAACAGTAGACTGAGGAGGTCTTTGGACTACTGATGTTAATTTTGGAATACATCTTGGAATACCAGGGAAATACCAGAAGACTGGAAGAAGTGTGTTAGTGTTCAGAAAGGGCAAGCAGGATGACCTGGGTAACTATAGGCCAATTAGACTGACATCAATCCTGGACAAAATAATGAAAAAGATGATATGAGATTAACTGATAAAGAATTAAAAGATAAGAATTAATGAATAATGAATACCAGTCATCATTGTTTTATGGAAAATATGTCTTCTTAAATAAACCTGATTTTATTCTTTGGTGAGATTAAAAGTTTGGTTGATAAAGGTAATTATGTAGATGTAATATACTTAAACTTTTGTAAGTAGTTTGACTTAGTACAGCATGACATTCTGTCTAAAAAAATTAGTGCTACACAATATCAATAAAGCATATGTTAAACAGATTAAGAACTGTCTAAATGACAAATCTCAAATGGGATGTTTCTAATGGGGTTCCGCAGAGATCAGTAGTAGAACTGATACTTTTCAACATTTTCATCAATGACCTAGAAGTAAAGATAAAAGTCACTGCTGATAAAATTTGTGGATGTTGCAAAGATTGGCAGAGTGGTAAAGATGAGGATGGGGCAGAAATACAGAGCAATCTGGATTGCTTGGTAAATTGGGCCTATTCAAACAAAATACCTTTTAATACAGCCAAATGCCAAGTTATACATCTAGAAACAAGGAATTCAGACTGTGTTCTGGAAAGCAGTGACTCTGAGGAAGCTCTAGGGGTCAGAGTGGACAAGCAACTCAATGTGAGTTCCCCCTGCAAAGGCAAGGATAAAAAGGGCTAATGTGAACCATAGATGTGTAAATAGAGGAGAGAAGAGGTAATTTTTACCATTGTATCCAGTATTGGTGAGACAGATATTGGAATACTATGTCAAGTTCTGGTGTCCACATTTTGGAAAGGATGTTGGAAAACTGAAGAGGGTGCAGAAAAGAGCCACAAAAATAAGGGGTGGAAAAAATGTCTTCCAGTAAGAGACTTAAAACATTCAAACTGTTTAGCGGTTGAAAACGAATGATGAACAAGTGACTCGATCATTGTCTATGACTACCTAGATAAGGAACAAATATTTGATAATGGGCTCTTCAGTCTAGCAGACAAAGGTATAACAAGATCCAAATACTGGAAGTTGAAGCGAGACAAATTCAGATGGAAAATAAGGTGTAAATTTTTAACAGTGAGCATAGTTTATTTATCTAAGGCTATGGGGGATTCGCCATCACTGGCAATTATTAAATCAAGATTGGATTTTTTTTAAAGATCTGCTCTAATTCAAACAGGAATTATTTCGCAGAAATTCTATGGCCTGTGTTATACAGGAGGTCACTCTGGCTTATCACAGTTGCCCTCGGGCCCTGGAAGCTATGAAAGAAGACTGAGAGGTGTCTTGATTACAGTGTGTAACTGCCTTCATCTGAAGAAAATATCAGCTAGATTAAAGAGCCATTTATTATCAGAAAGCAACATAACAAGACCTAATAATTAGAAGCTGAAGCCAGACAAACTCAAATGAGAAACTAGGCACATTTTTTTTAAGAGTGAAGGTGATTCAACCATTTGACCAAACTATCAAAGGATGGGATGGATTTTCCATATCTTGCTGTCTGGATAACAAGGATGGATGCATTTCTGGAGGACATATTTTAGTCAAACAACTTATTGGGACCAATATAGGGACAACTGGGTGAAATTGAACAGGTTGTGATATATATGAGATCAGACCAAATGCCCTGGCTGGGATGATTTAGTTGGAAACTGGGTCTGCTTTGAGCAGGGGGTTGGACTAGATGACCTCCTGAGGTCCCTTTCAACCCTGATATTCTATGATCTAATGATCCCTTGTGGCCTTAAACTGTATGAATCTCTTAATTAAACTAGAGTTAAGGTTCAATACACAGCAATATCCTAAGAGTAAAAACCACACAAGGATGTTGTAATTATCTCCAAAACAAGGATTACAAACCCAGGGATTTCAGAATTACAGTTAAATTTAAAAGAAATAAAAACTTTTTAAGGCATGGAAGTACACAGTTAGGGCACCCAAACAGCCTAAGCTCTGCCCTGTAATGACACTGTGCAATAACCACACAATTATATTTAGTGCATAACAGTTTTTAGTCCTAGATTAGATTAAATTATTGTTGTTTTTTTTAAATACATGATTAATTCCAATTTTTTGCCTTGTGGTGTCACTACAGGGCAGAATTACAGCCGGTTGCCTGCCTTAATTGTGCACTTCCAGACCTTCATGTTGGATTTCTTTTAATCATAACTCTGAATTTCCTAATATTGTGAGATTTGGGACAGTTAGCACCAGTGATTTTCCTCTCCCTCCCCTCCGCAATTTATTTTTGTTATGCATTTGACAGTATTCTTGTTAATGGTCAGTTGAACTTCCTGTCCCATCCAGTAGCCTGACAACATCACTGTCTTGCCCTGGGGAACATTCACATGCATGCTCTTCCCCAGGCTTTGCAAGACGGTGTTTATCAGCAAAACTGAAATGAAGAGACAGCCAAGCAGATATGTATATGGACAGGCAGGGAGTGTGGAGGAGAGGTGGCCCCAAGGATGTTCGCTGGTGTTATTCTCTCATCCACAAAAAAAGATCTCTATTAACATCAGCAGAGGAGCAGAAAAACCCCTTATAACTCTGTCACAGGGTGCTATTTCAGTTATCTCGGGTTGTACTGCTTAACCTGTTTCTATCATCTCACTGTCATAAACACATCCGAGCTGTTTTCCTTCCACCATTTGTACGTTTTATCCTTTTGCTCTTTTCTACAGAGAGCCTAACACAGGCTTCTTGCAGCAGGCACTTTCTACCCAGCTAACCTCCTGAGCTCCTCCTTGCTTCCTGTTCCTTCTACTTATATTCTCTCAATTATTACCCTAGTAATTGCCACCCAGATGCTCATAATCCCCCAGTAAAGACTGGCTAACTGTCTTCAGCTGGGCCTGCAGCCTTCTTGATGCTGCAGCAATGTCTGATTAGGGTGCTGCTGCTAGTACTCAGGCACAAACTCTTCGTAAGGGTCTAGAAACTAGGAGCTGCTGAGAGTGCTGTGCTACTCCTGGCTCTTGGGGTATGTCTACACAGCAAACCTGTGGCTGGCACAGAGCTTTTTTTCTTTGCTACACAGACAATACCCTTAGATGTCTGGTAGCATGCTCGGTGTGCCATGCACTCAGAGTCAAGCACTGTGGTTGCTGCAAGCACTAGGTCCTGCAGTCTCCAACCCTCACTGGGTTCCCATTAACCTCACAGAGTCTAATGAATAACAAAGAGCTGCTTCACTAGGGCTGCCAGACATAACCCCAACAATTACTCGTGGCACAATTGCTTTAAATTACAAACAAAATATGAACCAGCAGTCCCTAGTCCAGTACAGAGGTATGAAGATGGGGCTCCTCAGGCTCAGTGCTAGGAATTCGCTCTCCAGGAAGCTCTCAGCTAGCGGTAACAATGTACTGGCCTGCAGATCCTCCGGACAGAATCCAGTTCTTTTCTGTCTTGCTGAGACCTATCTGCACAGCCCCCTTGTTTGAAGGTCACTCCTATCGCTGCTTCTGCTCTTGCCAGTAGGGTTGCCAACCCTCCAGGATTGGCAACCCTGAAGTCTCCAGGAATTAAAGATTAATTTTAAATTAAAGATTATGTCATGTGATGAAACTTCCAGGAACAGAGTCAACCAAAATGGGCAACTCTGCTTGCCAGAAACAGGCTTCCTCCCAGCCCAGCACTTAGTCTTTTGGTCCCAACTCCCAATTTGCCTAATTTTCTCTCCAGAACTAGCTCCTATTAAAGGAGGACTGTTGCTGTTTCTCTTGGATTACTATGTTTAAGACATATTTAAGACAAAATAATTTTGGGGTGTGTGTGAAATGCTGTCCATTTAAGTCAACAAGAGTTTTTCCATTGACTTCATTGGAGCCAGGATTTTGCATCCAGTGCTCTGATTTTTAAAGAGAATACAGTTTTATAATCCTGCATCTTGGCAGGGGGCTAGACTAGATGACCTTGTCTTGCTTCTAACCCTATGGTTCTATAATTCTATAATGAAGAACATCTTTCATACAAACAACATCTCAAACACTTCACCGAATCGTTGTGAACATTTACAGAGTTAAATAATACACACAGCCAAATTTAATCTCATCTGCTCTGTCCATGATATTACTAAGCTCCTGTCACTGGGGTATCTAAGGTAAGTGCTGATAGCCTAGTGGAAATAAAATTAAGAAGTGTAAGGAAAGGAAGAAAAGCAATGTTTGCAGCTGTTTTGAAATCAGAGGCAGGAGGTGATGAGACACAGAGCTACAGAAAACCTGTTCCAGATGGCAGCAGTTGCAGACGAGAGTACTCTAACAATGATGTCAAGGTTGCATGAAGGTACTGTACAACGGAGAGGTCAGTGCCAGACAAGCAGAGGAACAAGAAAGGGAGAGAGGCCCATGGAAGGGTTGAAAAACAAAGAGGGCAATTTTGAACTGGATTCTGTAATTAGTGGAGAGCCAACGAAATTGTTAGAAGATGAGAGGGTGATGGCCTTGCACGTTATACAGTGGTCACCAATAAAGAGGCAACATTTGCCAAAATCACACACCAGTATCTGAGGCACTACAGTTCCTGTTCCTCCAATTTAAAATAAGAAATAACAGGGTGGCATCTGCTGGCAAATGTTGGCTTTTTAAAAGCATTCACTTTATGTGGGAAGACAGCAACATTCTGCATATAGATTAAAAACCTGGGACATGGAGGTATAAAGAATATATGTGAACAATAGTAAAACTTAGGGGTGATGAATGTATTGATGATGATTACAGCAGATGCTGAATCCAGGCACTGGTGTTCATGGATAATGTGGTGATAGGAAGATATATAAACACAGGAGATATGAAAGAAAAAAGAAAACAGAATCCAGACTGAAGCCAAAAGAAGATTAAGACAAAATCACAAATTTACCTAGTCAAGGTAAGCAATTAAAAGAAGTAAAGTTGAGTTTATCAGTGCAAAAGTGGTGGTGACAGCTCAAGGTGGAAGGGGAGTTAACTAAGAGGGAAAAGATAAATAAAAAATAGAGATGAATAAAAATAAAAAAGAGAGATGACAACTAGCCTCTGTGGAACTCAAACTGAGGAGGGGTCTCAGGATAGATGTTGATGGCTGCAATAAGATGGAAGGGGAAAAAGACATCCTCAGAAAAATGATAGTGTCCTTAATACACGAACAAGGGCAGTTTCCTTGCTCTGTGGCCTGATTGAAACCTGAAATATAGATTGCAAGTTCCTCAGAGACTGATGGCATGTCATGGCTGTACATTATAATGCACCTACAACACTTAATGTTTCTGACATCCAAATCCACAGACTGAGAAGTTCAAACAGCGCATATAAACAAAACTAGTTGAAAGGATTAGTTCAAGAATATAAACCAGATATAGTTAATCTAACTTGAAATAAAATAGAAAAGATCATGAGACACATCAAAAAGGAACATAATTCTTAGTGAAGAATTAAGTTAATGAAAATCATGAGCCACCGAGATGCATGCAGCACAGTTATTGCTTCCAATATCATATCACATAATTGCATGCATGCTCCCTTGAATGTGAGAAGAAAAAATTCTACAACATACAAAATACAATCTCACCAAAGAACTCCTGTGTATGCACAGTGACTGTACTATCAAAGTGATGCATTGTAGATTTAAATTTAAAAGCAAAACATTTTGCATGTAGTATACACATAGGCACTTCCCAAAGTAAGTGGTGGGGTGGAATACCTAGTGCTTCTAGAAGTGTATGGGAGGATGCTTACCATTACAGCCCTTCATATAGTACAGCTGATTGCCCCTGCACAGGCTGGTGTAGAGGAGAGGGCTTGGGACCATGGTCTTTCCTCCTCTCTTCCCTCACTGGAGAACTGGAGTCTGTGCACCTCTAGGGGAGTAAAGACATAGTAGCCCCTGGACTACCCTGAGTGCAGGAACTACAAATTGACCTGAGTTTTATTCAGGCCAAGGAAGTAGGAATTAGGACAATCTGGGCCTCAGTGACATGAATGTGTATTACTTTTAATTAACTGCAAGCATTCTTTTACAATGTAAGACTTGCACACATCCTCTTTTCAAAAGAGTTGAAAAAATGCTGTTAATCTGCTATTTTAGCTTATTTTACCATACAACTTCAATCCATAGGAGTCTGAAATTTCCAACCATTCAAAATCCATACCAACTGTGGATTTTAATCTCCACACACAAAAGCAGATATTTCTCTCTCTCGGAGATTTATCTAATTTATAAATAATCTTAGCAAAATTCAACTTATATTGTTTTATAATTTCAAGAGATGATCTAGATGTTTATTTTTAAGCATTTTTTATTTTTATTGATTTAAATTTTCACACTTGCGGGAAATTATGGGAGGTGTCAGACAATAATTATTAAACAACAGTAGATGTTGAGATTCAAGAAAGTTAAAGCTTTGTAACCATTAAACCACAATTTGTCAGCATCACATATCAAAATATATTAACTGTTTGCAAGCAGCACACTTTGCCTTCTTGTAAATGTATATTATTACTGATGGCAATATTTTTCCTTGGTTTGTGTGTGTACAATGAAATCGACATTTACAGACATTCACCGACAAAAAGCTAATCCTTGCATGCCTTCTCAAAGCTACATCAAGCTCAGGACACTTGGACATAGTCCATAATAAACTAAGTGCTAAGTTGGCCAAAATTGGTTAAAAAGAATTAATTTCAAGGCAGAATCTGGAATATTAATCAGTCAGATACAGGGCCGGCTCCAAGCTCCAGGCCCCAGCGCGCCAAGTGCGTGCTTGGGGCGGCATGCTGCGGGGGGTGCTCTGCCGGTTGTCGGGAGGGCGGCAGGCGGCTCCGGTGGACATCCCGCAGGCATGCCTGCGGAGGGGTCTGCTGGTCCCGTGGCTCCCGTGGAGCTTCCGCAGGCACACCTGCGGAAGGTCCACTGGAGCCGCAGGACCAGTGGACCCTCCGCAGGGACGCCTGCGGGAAGTCCACCGGAGCCGTGGGACCGGCAAGCAGCAGAGAACCCCCCGCGGCGTGTCGCCTTGCTTGGGGCGGCGAAATGGCTAGAGCTGGCCCTGGTCAGATATGAAGTGTGCAACTTCAGTCCAAAAGTACATTAAAATCCAATCAGGAGAAACAAACTTTAGCAATGTGCATAAAAATTTGCAGCTCCTTAGATTGCAAGCTCTTCTGGGCATGGACTTTTATCTGTCTATAAAGCACCTGACAAACTTTGGGTGTTATAGAAATAAACATATTCTATTATACTGCATCTTTGACATGTCACTCAAAGATAAATCTCATTCTAAATTTCATTATTCAAATTACTACAGAATTAAATGCTTGATTTTTGCAGTTGTGTACAGAAGTTGCAAATTGCACACACTGGCTGGCACTAATGAGAATTTCTCCTTAAAATAAAATCTCTTTAAAAATATTAGTTTTGCATTTTTATTTGATGTGTGTGTGTAGAGTGTATATGTGATTTGAATATTTCTATGGTTGCTGTGTGGGTGTGGTGTGTATGTATTTATGGGTGTGCATATGTCATGTGATACGTATGTGTAATATATGTATGTAGTATGTATGGTGCACCTTTTGTACCACACAACTCTGATTCATTCCTAGAGCACTGTCCATCCTCTGCAACGAATGAGGTAGGGGTCCTGTAGAAACAATAGTATATGATCATGTAACTAAATACTGTATACACGGACAACCTTAATTCTTCCATTTTCTAGCTTCGGAGTGCTTAATTTTGCAACCTTAATGTTCTTTTAACATACACTTTTTTGGATGTAATATATGTGATGTGCTAAGCTGTGCTATGTATGTATATATGAGTGTATATATGTGATGTGCACTGTTATCAATCTTTGCAATCTTATTGTGAGTTTTGTTATGGTTTATGTTTTCCTTAAAGACAGAAAAGCTGGAATTTATGATTAAATCAAAAATCTCTGCTCTTATTTCTCTCGCTCATAGTTGTGGAGAAAAGCTTGAAAACATGATCTGAGCGCACCTTAAAGGCTCAAAAACCAGAAGACAAATACCCCCCCACACCCAATAGATGTACTTAAAAAAAAATCATGCTATTTAAGCCAATCTTACAATTTTTGAACTCCTAGGGCTGGCAATATTGGATGTGTGAGTGCATATATGTAATATTGTGTGTATGTGTGTGGTGTGTATATCTGATGTGGTGTATACACCACATGTATACTCCCTGTACATATACATCTGATATATGGGAGTATATATCTGGTGTAAGGTATATGTTTGTATATACATATGTGTGAGGTGTGGATATATATATAAGTGGTGTGGTATGGGGTGCATGTGTTGGTGTGGTGAATATATTGTAGGTGATGTGAATGTGTGGGTATACATAGGTGATATGGTGTTTGCTGATGTGGGTATATATTTGTAATATATGGTGTAGATAGGTGCTGTGGTGGGCGTGTTGGTGTATAGATTTGATGTGGGGTATAGATGTGGGGTGTATAGATGTGATGTGGGATGTATGATGTGGATATGTTGGTGTATTGATGTGACATGAGGTGTAGATATGTTCCGGTGGGGGTATACATGTGGGGTGCATGTCTGATGTGGGGTGTAGATATGTTCGGGTGGGGGTAGAGTTGTGGGCTGTGTGTGTGACGTGAGGTGTAGATAAGTTCAGGTACAGATGTGGGATGTATGGCTGTGGTGTGGGGTGTAGCTATGTTTAGGTGAGGGTAGAGATGTGGGGTGCGTGTGTGATGTGGGGTGTAGATATGTTCAGGTGGGGGTAGAGTTGTGGGCTGTGTGTGTGAGACGTGGGGTGTAGATAAGTTCGGGTACAGATGTGAGATGTATGGCTGTGGTGTGGGGTGTAGCTATGTTTGGGTGAGGGCACAGATGTGGGGTGCGTGTGTGATGTGGGGTGTAGATATGTTCGGGTGGGGGTAGAGTTGTGGGCTGTGTGTGTAAGCCGTGGGGTGTAGATAAGTTCGGGTGTAGATGTGGGATGTATGGCTGTGGTGTGGGGTGTAGATATGTTTGGGTGAGGGTACAGATGTGGGGTGTGTGTGTGATGTGGGGTGTAGATATGTTCGGGTGGGGGTAGAGTTGTGGGCTGTGTGTGTGAGACGTGGGGTGTAGATAAGTTTGGGTATAGATGTGGGATGTATAGCTGTGATGTGGGGTGTAGATGTGTTTGGGTGAGGGTATAGATGTGGGGTGCGTGTGTGATGCGGGGTGTATGATAAAGTTCCGGGTGGGTAAGCTGTGGGCTGTGTGTGGTGAGTGACAAAAGTTGGTGCAAGAGTTGGGGTGTTGTACTGTGATGTGGGGTGTAGATGTAGGGTGGCGTGTGGATGATGTGGTGTGGTACTGTGACGTGAGTGTCCTTGGTAAGCTGTAAGCGCAGGCCTGTCTCTCCCTGTTCGGGCGAGGGTAGAGAGTGTATCTCCGCAGGGGCGTGGCTTCGGGGAGACTCAAACTTCCGTTTGCGCGGCCGTTAGGGGGGCCTCCGCCTGCGGGGCCTTGCCCTGGCCAGCGTTCCTGGAGGGGCCTCTCAGCCGGCCGGTTGGCAGCGATCAAGGCTGCGAGTGCGGGCTGCGCTCGGCGGAAGATGTGGGGGGCGAGAAGGGCGCCGGGCGGGGGGAGAGGCGGCCAGCAGCCCCAGCCCGGTCGCGGAGGGCTGAGCCCAGGTGAGCGGAGCGGGGCAGCCGCGGCCTGGGTCGCGGCGGCAGCACTGGCCTGTGCCCGGCCCTGTTCCGCCTTGGGAACCGTTGGCTCAGGGCGGCTCCGGGGTGTGGCGCGGAGCCCGGCGGGAGGTGGGTCCAGCCCCAGCCCTCAAGCCCGGTACCGGTCACTGGGGAGCCGGCAGCGGGCGCCGTGTTAGTAGTTATGGGTGGTGCGCTGGCACCCAGGAGCCCCCGGCCGGACCAGGACCCCGCTGTGCTTGGCGCTGTACAAGCGGGGAACACAAAGCGGTGCCCGGCCCAGCGAGCAAACTGGAGAGGCGGTGACTAGATAAGCCTCAAACCTGTGGGCGTCTGGTCAGCGTGAGCACCGTGCTGGTTAGCTAGTGCTTGGGAGGGTCTGGGCTGGGTAGGGTGACCAGAGGTCCTGTTTTGGCCTGGTTGGCCTCTTTTTTAAGGCTCGATCCTGGAGTTCAAGGCTTTTTTGGGGGTAAAACTGGGCATTTGTTCCTTTTGGTCTTGCCCTGGTGGGGGAGGGTCTAAAGGAATGTTTGAGCAACAGCAAATGGGACAAACCATCTAATTTTGCCAAAAAAGTTGTGACATCTGTAACACTGGCTGAGGAGAAGGGCCATGCCAGGCGGTCGAGGCTGACTTGAGCCACCTGGCATCACTGCTTACCTGACCTCTTGTTTTCAATGTAGGGAAATAAGGTCTTAGTTCTGGGTCCTCCTGCCAGGGCTCCCCACTTCAGACCTTGAGGCTTCCAGTGGGAGCTGCTTTGGTGGGCTCCTCTTGCTCCAATATTCTTTTCATCTTGAACAGAAGATAAAAACTTCTAGTTCTCTTGCCATAAACACCCAAAAAATCTCAATTAAAGAAAAGGTTGGGTACTTACTCAGGTGGTGTGTTGGTGTGTGTCCCGTGCTCATGGTAGGTGACTTAGATTTCAAGGCAAATTGTCCATTACTTAAATATGAACCACATTATCAAAATAATATTTAAAATAAACTATATTACTTATACTTTTCTTTGTACAGTCCCGAGAGTCCTTGTAACTGCACTTCTGCTTTTCCTGCTAACTTGTCTACTATTCTGTTGCTTTTCTAAAACAAATCAATCTGTGAATTTTTTTATTCTCCTGCTGAGTGTCCTGAAATAAATAATATCTGGTCTTTACCATGTGTGAATCTCAAAATGTCATGAACATTAAAAAAATGTAAGTCTCATAACATTCTTGTGGGCTATCATCCCCATATTGTGGCTAGGTCTTTACTCTGTTTAATTGTTTCTCTGTAACCAGTTGGTCAGTTTCTCTTTAGTTTGTAGGAAGCCCATCCAGGGAGAGAGCGCAATATTTTTAAAAGTAGGAAAAGATATGATTGTAAAACAACAAGAAATTGACAGATTTAGGAGCAGGGATAATGTATGCAGTGTAGTTGTAGCTGTGTTGATCCCAGGAGATTACAGAGACAAGGTGGATGAGGAAATACCTTTTATTGGACCAACTTCTGTTGGTTAGAGACAGGCTTTTGAATCACACAGAGCTCTTCTTCAGGTCTTCACACCGAAAGCTTCTCTCTCTCTCACCAACTGAAGGGGTAGGGGTAATGTCAGAAATTACTTTTGAATAATTAATATGTTGTCCCTTTAAACATGAAGTAGCTTTTTATTTTTTTCTTTTCCTCTTGCTGCCCCAGTTCAGCTGTGGTACCTTCCCCTGATGTTATAGATCAGATAAAAACATTAGTGGTCAGCCCTGGGACTGTTGATGACCCTGGCCCTGGTGATAATCTACCAATTTACAGCAGTGTTTGTCCCCTGGAGCCAGTTTGGTCTCCTGCTCCTGTGATACTTAGTACACCTGTAAGAGTGTATGTTGAGGGTCCCTTTGTCTCCTATGAGAATGCAGTGGTCAAAATGTGGTGGAATTTTAGTAAGACACCACTGTATTTATTTTATTGCTTTTGTTCACCCAGAAGGCCTGACAGTTTTGAAATATTATTACAAAATGTACAACACAGAATTTATTGTGTGCATGGAAGAGTTTCCAGCACTGTTGGAAAAAAATTCTGCTTTTCAAACTGTGCAATTAGAGACCTACAGTTTCAGCATACTGATGCCAGTATTTAATCCACAAGTAGGCAAGCTTAGTAAATGTAAAGACACTTCAAAAAAAAATGCTCCCATCAACATGCTATACTGCTGGTTTAAGCCTTGTCTGCACTAAAAAGTTGTACTGCTCTGACATACCGATATGGTTAAAGCATTACAACTCCTAACATGGCTGAAGTTATGGCTGAAGGCAATTTATATTGGTATAGCTTTTCCTCCATGTGAAGAGGAAAAACGATAATTGTATAAATCACCATTATACTAGTATAACTACAACCATACTAGGGCTTTTACTGCTATAACAATTTGGTTAAAAAAAAAAATCACACCGCTAACTGAGATAGTTATACTGGTAAAACTTCTAAGTATAGATCAGGAGTTCCACTAACATTAAGAATGTTGGGAACCCTAATGTAGTTTGACCACTGGCATTTTAAGCACCATCTCATAACACTGCTGTGTTGATTGGCAGCAGCAGGGCACCCATCCATGCTAGAGCTTACACTATTATTAACACTGGTTGAGCTGAACTAGTGTAAGTAATGGTGGGAAATTTTTGAAGAACTTCCCTACTGTAGGCTGTACCTAAGTGAAACATTAGTAATGGTTGAGTGGATGTTCCAGCTACTGTTTTGCTTTTCTAGAGAGATACTTGTGTGTTATATTAAAGTTCCGCTAGTCTAAGAAACCCTCTAGACAGACTTTTCATTATCTTTGCCAATATTACAGTAGAGCCTTACTACTTCACACTTACCAGTCCATACCAGTTTTTATGTGCAAACTAGATTAGTCTCTCTCTACTTTTGGATGAAGATTTAAGGGTGTTGTAATGAGGTATCTTATTACAAAGATTGTATTACTTTTACAAAATGTACTGCAGAACATATACTATGAACTATTGTCAGTAATTAAAACTAAATTACACTTGTCAAATAAATGAACAAAATACATTGTGATGCATTATCTCTGCTTTTTTTCCCCATCGTGTTAGTTGAATTACTTATTTGCAATGAGCCTTTCAGTAAATAGTGCAAATTAGTGAGGTTCTACTGTATTAAACTTTTCCTGGTTGGTTAAAGGGATTCAACATATTTAATTATATAGTAGTGGCAGGGCCTTGTTCTCTTCACTTAAGTTTAGGCTGTGGTAGATTTCAGATGTTATAGGCACTGATAGTGGCTCCATAGTTAAGGTTGTCTTAGACTTTTCATGTTGACAGGACTTGTAGGCCCCTGTGGAGCTGAAATGGTGGATTGTTTTAAAAGAGATCATAGTAAAAAGTACTCTTGAAGGGGTCTTGGTCACTGGCAGATGTGCCTGAGAGGAGAAATTTTTTTTTTTAAAGTAGACATTTTCAGAATTTTTGTATGGAGTCTCAAATTTCATATATGTTTTGCACAAATAGTGTCTGGAAACTTTAAAATTCACTTAGGTATTAGCATCACCCTTCTTTGAACTACAAACCCCATTTTCTGCCACAGAATGTTTTAGCTGTTCTCCATAGGAAAATAACATAACACACACTTCACCAGTTCATGCATGTCTCTACATCTATGAATGTGAATGGTGCTGAGGTCTGTGAAGGTTTACGTTGTAATGTTTGTGAGGAACTTGGTGTATTATACTTAATGGAGGTTGTTTTAAGCTTATTTATAGAGCAGTGGGGTTGTGTTGGATTTAAGATATCTTAGAGAAAGATAGTTGAGCCGGACATTTTCTTGCTTGTAAGGATTTCATGAGTCTCCATATGGGCACATATGCCTACCTGCATCAAATCAGCTCCAATATTGTGGTCTGTGTGCGCCAAGGTCCAAATAATCTGAGTGCCTTCTAATAAATTCAACATTTAATGGGTAAAAATATTTTAATAAAACAATCTTTCCTTAGCAGTGTTACTTATAATGCCTGGGATTATTAACAATAATAAAGAAAAAATCTAGTTTTACATTTTTTTTAACCCGACTGGTATGAGGTACCATTGAAACAATATCTGAAATAAATTTTCTTTTATTGTGCTACAGACTGAGGTTGCGGGTCCTCTTTTCTAGATCAAACCCTATTCCTCTGTCTGCAGTAATTTGTCTGTCCACATCCTTTTCCCAGTGTTGGATGCTTTTTTATTAGGAAAGCTGTTTGCAAAGATTGATATAAATGTTTTAGGTTCACAGTGTTTGGGCAGTGAAAATAAACTACTCACATGCACTTCCTGGCTTGCATGTACGAGCACAGTGCTGCATCATCTGGGCTGAAAAGGCTTGCAAAGGAATGACATACAGACATACTGTGTTTTTTTTTTTTTTCCTCCTCTCTCTTTAAAATGTATAACGTGTTTTATTTGCTTTTGTTCTTTTTTTAAATAAAGACTAGATTCTGATTCTAAACTACTTTATGTGATGTTGTTTTGAGTCAGACTACTTACATTAGTGGACGGTGAATACATAAAAAATAAGACAGAAAACGCAGCAAATAATATTTAATAGTTCTGAACACACTAAACAGATGGTTAATTCTAACTGTATTCAGGAGTTAGGCACTCACTGTTTGGTTGTTTTGTTCACCATAACTTGGGCTTTCAACATTTACGGAGCCATCCAACCTTTCAAATAAGATTTGCTTCAGAATGTACAACCCCACTGGTACCCCTCAGGGCCTATGGTTCCTTCATTTCAGCATTTTGACATTTTTGAGTTTTCTCTTTGGCTATTCTTTGGAGAGAGGGAATAATCTTCAGCCCTCTCTAGTTTAAAGTCAAATACATATTAACTCCCCCTATTGAAACTGGGTTTCTTACCTATTTTGGAATATCAGAGTCAAAGATAAAGAGAGAGCAGCCTGTGGAATTGCCATAGTGATTTCTGAATTTACCCCTTAGCACGTTGTGTATTTTTACAGAGACTATCCCTTTCTTACTGTGCCATTTAGATTAGGATTGGAGACCCTGGTATGTTGTAATACTCTTCATTGTTCTGGAGGAAAGGCTGCTGCAAAACCCATTATAAATCTAATAGTAATTATAAATGAGGCCCATTATAAATGAGTGGATTTACTCTAGGGAAGAGTTTGGTCTATTGGGACTGAGCAAAGCATACTGTGGCATCCTTAATTTGAAATTTATTTGGTTGTTAATTTGATGTAATTTTCAGAAAATTACAGCACCCCCCTCACCTCCCAAACACCTTTTCTCATCGTTAGCTTATGGATACAGTTTTATTTACCAAATAAAATTCTTATCTGGAAAAAAGCTTTAAGATGAATGTCTTTTGATTTAAACTGTTAAAAACAAATGGTGATCTTATGGGAGCAAGTGTCAGATATTTACAAGTTTCTCATTAGTTTGCTTTATGAGAACTATATTATCGTAGTTAATAACATTAAGATACTTCCAATATATTGGTGATGGAAATTAAAATAATTTAATGCCCAATTTAAAGTCTTCAGACACATAGCAATTCTATAATGTGCAAATCTGAAATACAATTGCTTTGTTCGGTGTGATTCCTTAGAGGAGTATAGTATTTGGTTTGCACCTAGCCCTCTACAGAAGATCTGCATGCTGCAGATCAGAATTCTTCATTATACCTCTTAGCTAGTCCTTCATTTTAGACCCACATTTACTTCCATCCCACACACTTTCTATTATCTCACTTTTAAAATAGTATATTACTAGTTGGGAGCCTGTCTCACAAAGAACATCATTGGTGCCACTCTCCAGCCTCTCCTTTTATCCCCCTCCCTTTTCCTTCCTCTGTTGCTGCCTTACAGACTGGTTATTGTTGGGTTGTATGATCATGACATCAGAGTAAATAATCTAGTCATTCCTTTGCTCTTCTTGCTTTCTGTCAGTTTGTTTGCATACTGCAGCCCTAGTGGGTAAAAATCTTAACTTTTATATCTTAAAAAAAATAATAAATTCAAACAGCTGTTTGTGACTTGTCAAGGCTGGGAGGAGAGAAATGTGTATACTAATAATAGCTTATATATAGCACTTTCCATCTACCAAGGGCTTTACCTACATTTGTTGATTATACTGCATAGCACCTCAGTAGGACAAACTGGAACTGTAATAGTAATTTGCTGAACCATATATACATAAATTTAGGTGATAGAACCTTATTATTAGGAGTTGTATGAGAAATGCAGCATCATGAAAATGAGCATATAACATGTTATGTCACTGTAAGTTGCTTTTTTCTTGTCTTTATAGTGATAAGTGGATTGTTTATGTTGAGGATTTAGATAAGAATGAGTAGGCTATGGTTGAAGAGATTTTTCTTGTTGGAATGAGAGGTCAGCAGGATGGGAAGTAATTAATATCAGAATCCTTTGGTGGGTGGCCTGTGGGAAAGACTTGAAGGCTGCTTGTAGATGATGGTAGGATTAGAAGTTTAGAAATATGGGGAGCCTCTGGTTTGAGAAGCCAGGAGGTGTCATAATGCTGAGTGCAATCTTCTCTCTTTTTGAGGATGAGACTGTTAAAACTGATAGAGGTTGGATGAAAAAGTTTGTATGTATGGGCATGCGAGGCTCTTGAATTCTTTTCTCTGCTACTTCCAGGATAGTGGGGTTGGCAGGGTAGAGTTGCTGAGACCAGGGAAGTGGGTGATTATTGCTGTCTGTCTCCATCTAGCCAAGGTGACAGTATGGTTACAGTGGGGAGGAAAGGTGCAAAGGTTGTTGTAACAAGGGGGATTTTTGTTTTGAAGAGGGCTGGCGTTGTAGAATGTTGAAGAGGCCCTTAAGTGTGAGAGATGGATGTAGTGGAGTGAATGGTGAATTAGGAAGGTTTTGGGGTTTAATAATCACTTTTGCAGCCAGCCCTGGGGTTCGCTATTCAGGTACCTACCTGTGGCACTTGCATCCCTTTTTGATGGATACTGTCAACTGGCCAAGAGGGTAGAACAATGCTGCCATATGTTGGAAATATGGATTTCTGGGACTAGGGAGGAAGGGGTAAGATTGTGGTGGGCTTTGGTTCCTCAGTCCTTTGGTAATTGGCAGAGGTAGACAAGGTAGTAAGAGATTTGTAAAGAGATAGTGTAAACCAGGAACAAGATGTTTAATCTGTGTACCCTTTGGTTTTGCTTATTCCTCCGGAGATTTAGTTGTCAGGAAGCTAAGATACCAACCTTTGGTTCATGGTAATTAACCCTCAGTCGTTGGGGGAAAAAACCCCATCAGTGATCTATGATCAAATTAAAAACAGAAGTTTCTAACTTTGCATGTATTATCACAAACTGGTTGGATGATGTTGCTGGGATGGTTTTGTCTTGTGATCACTTTGGTTGATGATCTCCTCTTGGTGATGGATAAAGATCAAGTGTACTTCCTGTAATGAGTGGTTGGAAAAGAGTTTTAATTTGCAGGTGGCTGGTCAGCAGGATTCCTGTTTAAATGATTATTTTAATGTTGTTGGGGTTTTGTTTTGTATTAATTATGTGTTAGAGTGCATGGTCTTTTATACTCTATGGGATATGTCAGGTCATCTCATTTTAGCATAATTATGGGAATGAATGATTTTAATCTTAGCTCACTGCATTTTACATAAAAGTATGTAATTTAATTATATATAAAATGGTTTCTTATGTCTTTAAACCACAGTAAAAAGTGAGAGAAGTTTAATTTTTTAAAAAGAGGATTAAAAAAAGAAAGGAAGCAAAGGGAGTTAAGTAGGGAATAAAATAAACCAGAACAGCCGAAAGCTACCAAAAATGCGTGGCTGTGTACTTTAAACCCACACCTAAAGCAACTGGAAAAAACAGTGCACAATTTGAAAATGATCCCCCCCTTTAAAAAAAAAACAACCTCCCCCCAAGTAAAAACAGTAAAGAAAAAAGGAGAATGTTATGAACAATAATGATGCCATTTGACATATCTATCAATAATTGTGCATATCTGTATCTTTCTGTGTCTACATACACTAGTGGTCAAGTTACCTTGCTTCAGCATGAGTATACTAAAGTAGGAGAGGATTCAGGTATTCTTTCTTCTCAGCACTCTTGGCACTTGACAAGGTCATACTCAGGCTTCAGTGATCAAGGGAATGCAGAGCCACAGAAGGGCATTTTTTGGTAGCATGAAGGTGTGGCCCATCTCTTCTGTCCTGTCCCTTTTTGCCAAGATATCAGTGCTAGAGGAAACCCTTATTACACTTGTTGAACAGGTGTGAAGTAAGATGCTTTTTCTTGTGGTCCTGTGGTACCCAGTGAAGGCATTATGCTTTTGAAAGGCATAGTGCCTACAGTTGGTGGTCTAGCAGGTTACCCTCTTTTCTGTCCCACTGCATGGCTCAGCCTAGAAAAAGATATAATTGAATGCTGTATATTCAAATTATTTTTAATAATAAACTGAATAATTTGGCATAAATGTCTTGAGAGAAATACATTTTACAGCAATTAAAAACTGATTGATTAAACAAGAAGTTTTTAGTAATTAATCGTAGTAGATCAAAGTGACATTTAAGTGTCTGATGTCCACCAGCAAGAGCAAGAAAATCAGTTAACTCTAAAGGTCCACAGCCTAGGCACAATGGAGGCCCCTCTTCAGTGTGACTGTTGTGCCTATCCATCCATCCATCCTAAGGCACCTGTTGCCATGATATAAGCCCATGATATCTCTGTACATAAATACTGGATGTTTAATAGTCATCTGATAACTTGCTTTTTGGGCTTGTTCAAATACTGAACACTTAATTGGTGTTTGAAAAATTATCTACTTTGGTTTGTTACCACATCTTATATGACTAGTTTTACTAACCTTCTAATACTTTTCCTTTCTTATTAAAGGAATATGGCATCAATGCACTAGCCTTTCACTGTTTTGGTTTTTTTGTATCTGATTTGATACATTGTTATAGTTTGACATGGAAAATATCTAATTAGATGATAATCTAGCTGAATGTAATTTTTCAGTCAGAAGGTATTGGATCTTTTGTAGTGTGTATTATAAAAAAAAGTACGGATAACTAATAGAAAACTACAGTTCCTGGAACTTGAATTTCTAGGTCAGGTATGTTTTAGGATTTTTTTTGTCCTCATAAAAATGAATTGTATATGGAGATACACCTATCTCATAGAGCTGGAAGGGACCGTGGGTCAAGTCCAGTCCCCTGCCTTCACTAGCAGGACCAAGCACTGTCCCTGACAGTTCCTCCCCTGTCCCCATCCCTATCCCTAAATGGCCCCCTCAGGGATTGAACTCAGAACCCCAGGTTTAGCAGGCCAATGCTCAAACCACTGAGCTATGCCTCTCCCATATTGTAATTCTTACTATGTTAATATGTAGCAGATATTTCCACTGATGCGAACAGGAGAATATTATGTGTAACTTATAATATCTTTAAAAGTTCTAGTATGCCACAGTGTGGCCTTTTGATTTCTTTTCTTATGACAGCATCTGTGTATGCTGAAATTCAGTATTTCTGTCAGTATATCCGCATACCCAAAGAGGGCATTCTAACCTTAAAAATTTTCTCAGTTCTACAGGAGTTCATCTCAATCTCTTTCTCTCACATGCTTTTGCTTTTGACACTGACTTTCAGGTATCTGAGTCCAGGGAAGAAAATGGCCAAATTTCACGTCTACTAAACATAACTATTACAGTTTTTCTTCTGCAAAAACTGAAGCATCAAGGCAGATGTTCTTAGCACGTGAAGAAATTGGTAGAGCTTTTAAACATCTTTCTGTAAGGCCTACACTATGCGTTTAAACCGATTTTAGCTGCAGTAAACCGATTTAACGCTGTACCCGTCCACACTACGAGGCCCTTTATATCGATATAAAGGGCTCTTTAAATCAGTTTCTGTACTTCTCCCCAACGAGAGGAATAGCGCTAAAATCGGTATTACCATATTGGATTAGGGTTAGTGTGGCCGCAAATCGACGGTATTGGCCTCCAGGTGGTATCCCACAGTGCACCAGTGTGACCGCTCTGGACAGCAATCTGAACTCGGATGCAGTGGCCAGGTAAACAGGAAAAGCCCCGTGAAATTTTGATTTTCATTTCCTGTTTGCCCAGTGTGGAGCTCGATCAGCACAAGTGGCAATGCAGTCCCAAATCCAAAAAGAGCTGTAGCATGGCCATGTAGCTTTTTTTTTTTTTTTTTTTAAAGTCACCTAGTGTACTGGACTCGGACGAGGCGATACTCCAGCGCTACACAGCAACATCATTTCCTTTTGTCATGATAGCAGAGACTGGCTATTCAGGCATCTGTACCATCTGCTCGCCGGCGTAAGGGCAATGATGACTGGTTACCTGTCTCTGTGCTGTCTGTTGGCTTCATGGGTTGCCCCGGCTGATCGGCCGGGGGCCAAAAGTAAACTGGGGAATCGACTCCCGAGTCAATCCTCCGTAATGGTTCTAAAATAGAGTCGTCCTGCCTAGATATGGGGCAAGTGTACTATGAACCAGTGTATAGAGAGCACAGGTGCCCTGTGTCAGATCCAAGAAATGATGAGCTACTGCCATTCACGGGGGAATGCCCTGCAACAACCCACCATTGCTTCATTCCTACCCCAAGACTTTGGGCTACCTGGCATGCCCACCAATTGTGTCATGAGTTTATAAGATGCAGGATAAGAACAGCGACTTGTAGTGAGATAAAATGAGGGAGGCAGCCTCCTGGGATATAACAGCAGGCAGGACAAGAAGCGGTCGTGGGAGAGGAGCCCATATGCTTGCTGCAGAAAGTCCGCAGTACAGAATCTTTTCTTTACACAGGAAAGGAGGGGTGATTGAAGCTCAGCCCATTGCTATGAGGAAGACGGTTACAGCTGTCTGTACTCTACTGGGAATGGAGCCAGGAGTCATTTTATTTGTTAGCCCAGGTGCCCCCGCCAGCTCACCTGAGGCATCCAGGAGCCACTCCGGCTGATGGTGACGCGGATATCATTCATTGTACCATCTGCCCCGGAGCGGGAGAGGAGTGGATACTGCCTTCACTGCTGCGCAGCGCATTACTCAGCAGCATTCAGTAGACATAGGGTGACATTGAAGAGTCAAGAAACTATTCTTTCCCTTTTCTTGTCACGAGGGGAGCAAATTGACGAGCTATTCCCTACACGCGCGGGACAATGTGTTTGACCTACAGCATTGGGAGCTCAGCCAAGAATGCAAATACTTTTGCGAGAACTGCTGTGGACTGTGGGATGCTGGATCTCCAGTACCCTGCCCCTCTAGTAGAGAGAGTCTATGAGCGATGATTGGGAAGGCCGATTGTTGCAAGGGGCATTCCCCCGTGAATGGCATGTAGCTCTCAGTTTCTGTGGATCTAGACACAGGGCACCTGTTTTGCTCTCTGATACACTGGTTTCTATAGTACATTGCCCCTATATCTAGAGCAAGGACTGACTCTATTTGTAGAAAACCATTAAGGGAGGAATTGACTCGGGAGTCGATTCCCCAGTTTTACTTTTTGTGCCCCGCCGGCAGATCTCAAGCCAGGGGCAACCCACTGATAGGCCGAACAGGACAGCACAGACGGACGAGGTAACCGTCGATCTCATTCCACTTTACGCCGGCGGCAGATGGTACAGAATGCCTGAATAGCCAGTCTCTGCTATCATGACAAAAGGCAAAGATGAATGTTATACTGTTACCTGGATTTTTTTCAACACCTTCGATTTTCTCATCTTTACGGAGCGTTTAAATCAAATCGCCCTAACAGATTGTCTCCCCAATACAGCGTGATTAGATCCAGTATCTCCTCAACAGGCTCAATCAATGGGCACCATGGTTGCCGTGCTATAGCGTCTGCCAGGGCAATCCAGGGAAAAAGGGCACGAAATGATTGTCTGCCATTGCTTTCCTGGAGGAAGTAATGAGTGACGACATTTACCCAGAACCACCCGCGACAATGATTTTTGCCCCATCAGCCACTGGGCTCCCAACCCAGAATTCTAAGGGCGGGTGGGGGGAGACTGCGGTAACTATGGGATAGCTACGGAATAGCTACCCACAGTGCAACACTCTGGAAGTCGATGCTACCTTGGACCATGGACGCACACCGCCAAATTAATGTGCTTAGTGTGGCCGTGTGCACTCGACTTTATACAATGTTTTATAAAACTGGGTAATGTAAAATTGGAATAATCCCGTAGTGTAGACGCACCCTAAGACTGCTCATGTGAGCAGTTCCCACTGTGTGAAAAATTCTTTAAATTGTGGAGCCTTTGCAAACCATTTCAAAACTCCTTTAGGTGTTTCTTTTTCAGTTGTGTTCATAGTCTGAGTAACAGTCAAAAGGCTTTTGGTTTCAGGATAATGGCCATGCTGTTCTACTGGAATTAAAGAAGCCAGTCAATAGACCCTTTTATTTTATCAACGGAATAACCCACAAGAAATCTGAGTCAGATATTTTATTAAATCTCATTTGCCCTATCAGATCTGAGAATAAGTACACTACAGAATTTCAGGCATCTTTAGGTCGTGTTCACAGTACAAAAATATATAACCTGGTTTGGTCTTGTTTGTGTGGACAGGATTGAATCATGATATAGCCATATTAAAGAATCAAGTATAAGTATGGGAGCCCCAAAGTAGAGGCTAACCTGTCACTTACGGAGTCATTACATCACATTTGGTTTAGATTACCATTGAAAATTTGTCTTAAACTAAATCCTCGATTAAGTGTTTTTTTCACAACATGAAATCCCACACAATTTGGTGTGACCAGCAGTCTTGGCTTATAGGAGAACCATGACTTGAATAATAAAGAAGTTACTATTTGTACCTCACTTCCAAGTATTTTTGAGAGTGCCTTAGGATTCCAAAGAAGCATAGGAAGGAATTAATTTTTCTCCAGTCTTTGAGATAAACTCTTAAAAAGCAATTCTGTAAAGACACAAGTGCAAAAGGTACTAAGCCCTAAGGTCATATTGTGAGGCAATTTTTTTTTTTTTTAGTGGTCATACCAGGGATATGGAATTTGGCACTCCTGGCTTAGTTACTCGTTCTACCTCACTCATGCTTTATGGCCTTGGGCAAGTCACTTAACCTCTGTCTGGGTCTGTTTACCCACCTGCAAAATGGATGTAATAATACTGTCATGCATCACAGAATTGATGAGGTTTAAAGTCTTTACACTCCTTGGAAGAAAAGGATAATAGAAGTAAAATGTAGTATTGTTTATAACAATGACTTTCAAGAGTGTTATGCCTAAAGCCAACGTGAGCAACTCTGGTAGAACACTAATACCTTTTTAGGCTTCTGCATCAGGTACAGGTTGGAGATCCCATCTGGACCACCTACAAATTCAAGAGCCTGGTCTCCAGCGGGCAGGGGTTCCACATCAATGTCTTGGAGCTCAGAGCCATCAGGCTAACCTCCATGGCAGTCCTACCTATTATTCAAACCTCCATAGTGCACATTTTATGGACAACCCCTCCGCGATACACTACATGAACAGGTAAGAATGCTCGTGCTCATCTCCCCTCTGCCTGGAAGCCATCAAACTCTGAACATGGTGCCACCAACACAGGATAATCCTGACGGCTCTTCACCTCCTGGGTGTCAACAACCTGGTGGACTTCGTGAGTGGGCAGACAGTCACCACTCATAAATGAGCTCTTCTGAAGTGTATCTGGAGCCAGTGATGACCTCACTGATAGACCTGTTCATCACTGATGTTGTTGATTAAATGCTAGAACTTTGTTCCAGAGAGGGCATGAGTCCAGGATCATTACTAGATGCCTTCCTTCTGCAGTGGTCCCGATATCTCTTGTTCATCTTTCCTCTGACCTTTCCCTGCAAAATCCCTGGATACACAGGGTGATTTTTCAATACCAAAAGGGACAAAACTGCAGTCATTCTCACAGCTCCGTACTGCACCAGGCCATTTTGACTGACAGACCTACTATAAACGTCCATCCAGTCTCCTATCTAGCTCCCAGACTGCCCGGATGATCTTGCAGCACCACAGTCAGATACCCCATCCAGACAAGATGTCACTGCACCTGATGGCTTGGCCATTGACTGGCAGAGTATCACAGACAGATTGTGCAAGTCCAGGATATCCTGATACAAAGCAGGAAAACATCTACCAGAAGAACATAGTCATCTAAATGGAAGAGTTTCTTAGTATGGGCAGCCCTACAAGGGCTTGACCTAGTCCAGGCCTCAGTATCACAGATCTTGACCTTCTTATTCTACTTAAAGCAGGCTGGCCCCTCATTCAGCTCTATTAAGATCAACCTGTGTAAATCTTAGCTTGCTGTCTGCCTATACAGTCATACTCAGTCTTTTCTCAAAAGGGCTATTGTACACTTAGGGTATGTCTACGCTGCATTTAGACACCTGCCACTGACCTATGCCAGCTGACTCAGGTTTGTGGGGCCCGGTTTAAGGGGCTCTTTAATTGTGATGTAGACATTTGGGCTCAGGGTGCAGTCTGAGCCTCTAGGACCCTGTGATGTAGAATGATCCCAGAGCTTGCGCTGCAGCCCAAGCCTGAACATCTACATTGCAATTAAAGAGCCCCTTAGCCTGAGTCAGCTGGCATGGGCCAGCCTGGGGATGTCTAACTGCAATGTAGGCATATCCATAGAGTTAGAAATCCTGCTCCTGTCTGAGACCTCAATTTATTTCTCCTGGGACTGTTGGAGTCTCTATTTGAACCTCTCTCAATTGGTCCCTGAACCACCTCACTCTGAAGATAGTCTTCCTGGTGGCTATTACAACGGCATGGGGAGTGAATGAGTTTCAGGTACTTATGGCCACCCCCCGCAACCCCCCATAACATTTCTTAGGGACACAATTGTGCTACAATCTCACCTGAAGTTCATTCCTAAAGTCGTCTCAGAATGTCATTTAAACAAGTGGATCAATGTGTCTGTCTTCCCCCTGAAGCCACACTTGGCACTGGGAGAAAAGAAATTACACATACTAAATGTATTTAGAACTTTGCTTTATTACATTAATAGGACCAAACATAAGAACGGCCGTACTGGGTCAGACCAAAGGTCCATCTAGCCCAGTATCCTGTCTACCGACAGTGGCCAATGCTAGGTACCCCAGAGGGAGTGAACCTAACAGGTAATGGTCAAGTGATCTCTCCCCTGCCATCCATCTCCACCCTCTGACAAACGGAGGCTAGGGACACCATTCTTTACCCATCCTGGCTAATAGCCATTAATAGATTTAACCTCCATGAATTTATCCAGTTCTCTTTTAAACGCTGTTATAGTCCTAGCCTTCACAACTGCCTCGGGCAAGGAGTTCCACAAGTTGACACTGTGCTGTGTGAAGAACTTCCTTTTATTTGTGTTAAACCTGCTACCCATTAATTTCATTTGGTGGCCCCTAGTTCTTGTATTATGGGAATAAGTAAATAACTTTTCCTTATCCCACTATTTCACAGATCACTCATGCTGTATATCCCTCCATCTATCCCCCGAGTCTCCTCTTTTCCAAGCTGAAAGTCCTAGTGTTCTTTAATCTCTCCTCTATCGGACCCGTTCCAAACCCCTAATCATTTTAGTTGCCCTTCTCTGAACGTCTTCTAGTGCCAGTATCTTTTTTGAGATGAGCAGACCACATCTGTATCCATTTCAAGCTGTGGACGTACCATCGATTATATAAGGGCAATAATATATTCTCCATCTTATTCTCTATCCCCTTTTAATGATTCCTAACATCCTGTTTGCTTTTTTGACCGCCTCTGCACGCTGCGTGGGCATCTTCAGAGAACTATCTCACAATGACTCCAAGATTCTTTTTCCTGTTCGTGTGTAGCTGAATTAGCCCCATGCATATTGTATGTATGTTGGGGTTTTTTTCCTAATGTGCTTTACATCTCTACCCCCGATATAACGTGACCGACTAAACACAAAATTCAGATATAACAGGTAAAGCAGCACTCGCGGGGGGCAGGCTGTGCATCTCTGGCAGTCAAAAGCAAGTTCGTTGTAATGCAGTTTCACCTATAAACATGGTAAGATTTTGGCTCCCAAGGAACAGCGTTAATCAGGGTAGAAGTGTACTTTACTTTTCCACATTAAATTTCATTTGCATTTTGTTGCCATCACTTAGTTTGTGAGATCTTTTGAATTTCTTCACAGTCTGCATGGTCTTAACGATCTGAGAACTTAGTATCATCTGCAAACTTTGCAACCTCACTGTTTTACCCTTTTCTCAGTATTTATGAATAAGTTGACTAGGACTGGTCTAGGACTGACCCTTGGGGAAAATCACTAGTTACCCTCTCCATTCTGAGAAATTACCATTTTATTCTACCTTTGTTCCTGTCTTTAACCAGTTCTCAATCCATGAAAGGGACCTTCTCTTTTACCCATGGACAACTTAATTTACTAAGAGCCTTTGGTGAAGGACCTTGTCAAAGGCTTTCTGGAAATCTAAGTATACTATGTCCACTGAATCCCCTTTGTCCCTGTGTTTGTTTGACCCCTTCAAAGAACTCTAATAGATTAGTAAGACATGATTTTCCTTTACAGAAACCATATTGACTTTTGCCCAACAATTTGTTCTTCTGTGTGTCTGACAGTTTTATTCTTTACTATTGTTTCAACTAATTTGCCTGGTACTGATGTTAGACTTACTGGTCTGTAATTTCTGGGATCACCTCTAGAGCCCTTTTTAAATATTGGCGTTACATTAGCTATCTTCCAGTCACTGGGTACAAAAGCCGATTTAAAGTACAGGTTACAAACCATAGTTCTGCAACTTCACATTTGAGTTCTTTCAGAACTCATGGGTGAATGCTGTTTGGTCCCTGTGACTTGTTAACGTTAAGTTTATAAATTAATTCCAAAACCTCCTCTAGTGACACTTCAATCTGTGACAGTTCCTCAGATTTGTCACCTATAAAGGCCGGCTCAGGTTTTGGAATCTCCCTAACATCTTCAGCCGTGAAGACTGAAGCAAAGAATCCATTTAGTTTCAACCATTCAGGCTGTTGGTCTGTCTATTTATAGCCGTATCTGGATGTTTTGAAAGTCAAGCCATTTCCTTTGTAGAGGATCTGGAGATGAATAATACATTTGTATCTTGCTGTGTTTATCAGTTGGCTGGTGTACTCGCTCACTGCACCAGAGCTCAAGCGACATCCTCTGCTTACTTCAGGAATGTGCCAATTTCTGCAATGTGCAGGGTGGCACCATGGTTTAAGCCACTGAGCTTTGTCAGGAAGCAGAGCGTCAAATTAAGCAGAGCAGTACTACAAACCATGTACTCTGTTTGCCTGAAGATTTAGGATTGGATTTTTTGATTGTTCCCCTCTGTAAAGGGACACAAGTTTTGTAGACTGGGGCCAAATGTGAATTAAAATTATATTGCACACACATAGCCTAATGCTTTGTGTCCACCTTGTCTGCTTCATCATTATTTATGATAACAAAGTGCTAGTGGTAAGAGAGATGTGCCTCCCTTTTGGGAGGGCAGGATTTCTCAGTAATGCTTAGGAAAGCTACTTCTTCGTGTTGATCACCGCCAGTTATCACTACCTCTTGTACCTCTCCCCTTCTTCCCCCCCCTCCCCACCATGAGGAGTATTATTGTGAAGGTAGTGACAACTCTAGCAATATTTTGAGTTCCCAGATTTTCTGAAACTCTAAGGCCCTGTCAAAATTAGGACACTTTTCAAAACTTTTCCACTGTACTAATGCAGGTGGAGCTAAAACAGCATTATTAAATCTTGGGAATCCTACAGTAGACAGCACTGATGATGTTGTTTTAAGCACTATTTTGATTAGATCTACGTTGCTCATTGCTAGCTTTTCCTTCTGGAGGAAGCTGTGGCGGCTCAAGTTGCTCTGCTCCTTCCCTCGTGTCTGTCTTCCTTTAAACAAGAAGTGGTGCCTTGGCTGCTCTGTTACCCTCTTCCTGAAAAACTAGCTGCTTCAGCTGCTCTGCTTCCTTCTTTTCCTTCTCCAAAGAAGGAGTCAGTGGTTCTCTGGCCCCACTTGACCTGTTTGCCCTGGTAAGTGGGCTTTTTAGGCCCTGTTCATGCTGAATCTGTGTAGCTTGATCAGCTGCATTTAGTACTGTGCACCATTATGTGACCCTGGCAGGTATATATACAGTGTTGTGCTTCAGTGACTTCATTTTTCCCTCCCCCTCAAAGGACTTGGATGTTGTTGCTCATTTGCCTGAAGACTATCTAAAGTGGAGTGCTGCAGGGTTCCGTTTTGCCACTCCTCTAGCTCAGTGTATATGAGTCCTCTAGGGAAGATAGTAAGATGATTTGGTTGCAGTGTAGTTGGATTAGAAATGATAACTCTATTCTACATAGGATTTCATACCACACTCATAACCATAGGATCTGAGCTCCTTTCAGTAGTGCATTAAACTGCATGTCTTTCACATGTTTATTCTCTCATCTCATCCTCTCCTCAGAGGGAGAAATGTGTGCAGTAGAGTGTCTTGTTTTGGAGAGTGGCTTTTAAATTATATACATGTTGCTGTGTGTTAAAGAAAGTAAGGTCAAAGAAGTGCACCTTGCTTTTGGAGAGGAAAGTGGTGAGTGTTGTGATGGCCGTTAGTTCTTAGGGGAGTTCACTCCATGATCTTGGACCACCCCCAAAGAAAGTTCTGTCTCCCACACAGACAAACTTTACTCTTGTTGAAAGTTTTAGTGTGCCAGAGGAGCATGGTTGTTGACTATAGTTTTTGTCCCAGAGCTTTAGATGGTCTTTTAGATACCTGGGTGCAGACCATAGAACACTTTGAAGATAAGGACTCAGTTCTCTGTGTGTTCATATCAGAGGAAATCATGTGGTTACTTAGTCTATCCAGAGTCTAGATGGCATTGGGATTTGGAAGAGAGTTAGGTTACGCTGACTATATAACATGACCTGCTGAGTGAGACTATAGGGTAAACTTCTGTGAGAGACAAAGGAAGAGAACTTTATACTGAGATTTTATTATAATAAATTGCAAAGTTAGGAGCTGATTCCTTATCTGTCGCAATATAGGACCTGTCATGTTTTTATTTTCGTTATGTCTGATCACTATTGAGTTGTTAAGAGAAAATTGTTATTTCAGTAAAATCAATTCTGGTTTCTGAATGTGCATCAGACGCTTAAGTTGGAACTCAGTCTCTTGATAACATTAAAAATTAAAATCTCCAGGTAGGAGCACTCAAACTGTGTTTGCCTTTGAAACTGGCTGCTGTCAGTGTGTTGTCACACTTTCCTTTATCCATGTGATAAGTTTTATATTGGAGCCTGCTGCAGGTGATTTATCTGACTGAGCCTAGGTGGGGGGAATCCACTGTGTGTCACAGCCCATAGAATGATGTGGTTTATTAAATAGACCTCAAAGAGTACTGTCATGCTGCTGTTATAACTACATGTGCATTAGGTGGAACCCTTTAGTTATGGCACGTTATTGCTGTCTCCATTATTTATTGTTAAATAAATTTAGAGCATTAACACAACTTTTTTTTGATTTTTTTTTTTCTGTAAACAGCATGGACTATGACTTTAAATGTGTTCAAAAACTCTATTTTAAATTGAATAAACCAAAGATACTTTCTCTAAATTCTTTCTCCCATACAGCCTTTTCCAAGGATATGTCTACACTGCCCATATTACAGCGTGGCCGTAGTGATGTGGGCAATGTAGACACGCTTTATCACCAGGTAGAGCTCTGCTGGCAATTTAAAAAAAAAAACAACCACCCACCCCGAACAAGCGGTGGTAGCTTTATTGCCGAGAGCATATAACTCTACACTGCTGAGCATAGGAAATACCACGCTGGATCAGAAAACCATCTAGTTCAGTATCCTGTCTGAAAGTTATCATTGCCAGATGTTTCACAGGAATGTATGAAACCCCCATAATACAGAATTAGGCAATAATATGCCCATAGTGTGTGAGGGGAGGAGTTTTCCTCACGTCAGATGGTTAATGTTTGTCTTTAGATCCTGAAGCATGAAGGTTTATATCCCTTTGTCATTTTTTTTAATTCTCTGTAATGTAATTCTAGATATACGTATCTGTACTTCTATTTCCTCGTTGATAAAATGGGGAATAATAGTTCTTACCCACGTTTTGTACAGAGATTTAAGGTCCTTGGAAGAAATATGCTGTATAAATGCAAAATATTTTAAGTAGTTTGTCTACAATGACAGAGGTACATTACCAGCTGTTACAGGTTGCCCACCACTCTTCTGCAGGAATGGATCCTGCACTGTTGACCAATATACTGCTCGCTCTCACTAACACGTCATGAGTGGCAGTGGAGTTATTCCTAAAACTACAAAGGCAAGAGGAATGTGACCTTGATCTCTCCACTTGTAGTAGCTACAACATGAGATTACTTGTGGCATTCATGGAGGTGCTGACCACAGTGGAACATTGCTTTTGGGCTCGGGAGAAAAGCACTGAGTGGTGGGATCACATTGTCATGAATGTCTGGGATGATGAGCACTGGCTACAGAACTTTTGGATGAGGAAAGCCACATACATGGGACTGTGTGAAGAGCTTTCCACAGCCCTGCAATGCAAGGACACGAGAATGAGAGCTGCCCTGTCATTGAAGAAGTGCATGGCGATTGCACTATGAAAGGCCGGCTACTCCAGAGTGATACCGATTCGTCACTAACCAGTTCGGAATGGGAAACTCGACTGTTGGACTCATGTTGACGAAAGTGTGCAGGGCTGTTAATTGCATCTTGCTCCGAAAGACCGAGACTTTGGGCAACGTGCATGACATTGTGAATGGCTTTGTACAAATGGGCTTCCCTAACTGCAGAGGGGCGACAGATGGCATGCATACTCCAATTTTGGCACCAGACCACCTAGCCACCAAGTACATTAATCAGAAGGAGTATTTCTCTATGGTTCTACAGGAGCTTGTGGATTACTGTGGGCCTTTCGGACATTAACACAGGCTGGTCTGAAAAGGTGCATGACACATACATCTTTCAGAACACTGGCCTGTTCAGGAAGCTGCAATCAAGGACTTTCTTCCCTGATCAGAACATCGCCATTGGGAAGTAGAAATGCCCATTGTGATCGTGGGAGACCCTGCTTACGCCATAATACTGTGGCTTATGAAGCCATACATGGGGAACGTTGCCAGCAGTAAGGAGCAGTTTAACAACAGGCTGAGCAAGTGCAGAATGATGGTGGAGTGTGCTTTTGGCCATTTAAAGGCCCACTGGCACTGCCTGTATGGGAGGCTGGACCTGGCCAATGACAATATTCCTATGCTTACAGCTGTGTGCTGTACGCTCTGTAATATTTGTGACGGGAAGGGTGAAAGCTTCACTTGGGGTTGGACCGCTGAGGCTCAATGCCTGGAGGTTGAATTTTAACAGCCAGAGACCAGGGCTATTGGAGGGATGCGGTGCAGCAATTTGAAGGTAAAAGACACTAATATTTGTTGCTATGCTTGGGAGTGCAGTGCTTGTAATTCTAGGAGGTGATTGTGATTGGTGTAGATGATGCACTGTGTAGGTTTAAGAAAATTTGCCTGATTCTTTTCAGGCTCTGTTTGCTTTCAGTTAATGGAATAAAGATTGCTTTCTAACCAAAGCAATTCTTTTATTAAAAACCAACAGCTGGAGGAGAGAGACAAACAAACATATCAGCACTGTGCGGGAGGGGGATAAGGGAGAGTCCCAGGAGGAGGTGAGGTCCCAGGACAGTTAAAGATTTGTGTATGTCCAACCTTCTCCTTTGGAGTACAGTGCAGCGGGTACTCTGCTTCTGCAGGGCTAAGCTGCAGAGTGACCGTTGTTGAGTGCAGTGGGTACAGACTGGAGCTAGGAGGTTGAAAAGAGTGTGTTGGTGGAGTCTGGGGGGTGCATAGGAAAGAGTTTTGTGACAGTGGCTGCAGGGGAGGGTGTGCACAGACTGCTCAGTTTGCAGTGCTAGTAGCGACTGGAGCATGTCCACTTGGAACTCCATAACATTTAAGAGCTGCTCTGTGGCTTTGTTCTGGCATGCTGCGTTCTCCTTTCGATCCTTCTTGCTGTCCTGCTACTGCTTCAGTTCTTGTTTTCTGGCTGTGGAGTGCATCGCAACATCATGCAGAAAGTCTTCTTTAGTTCTTCATGGCTACTTTTCTAATTCTGTGCAGCCGTTCAGCTGGCGATAACAGAGGGAGATTGGACTCCCAAGGTCATATCTGTGAAGCCAAAATGCAACATTTTACAGAAGCAGTATTGTTTGCACCACACAGACCACTGATTTAAAACACAGCCGCTATTCATATACTTGTCACCAACTGGCTGACCCCAGGCAAGCACACATGAGCCACAAGACCCCCAAAATGATGAGTAACCGCAGGGATAGGGGAAATCAGTGTTCCAGGACTGTACTGGGCACGAGGCTCTTGGGGAGAGCCAGTACTGTATGGGGGGGCCTTATAATCATTATGTCCCCACATTTTCCACAGGCTGTGTTCATTATGGAAGATATCTTGCTGCTGAGGGTGAGCAGGGAATCGAGGGAGGGTCTTCTCCAAGACTGCAGCTTCCACCTTGGTCCTTATGCAGCTCACCTGTGTGCAGCAAGGTCCGCCCCCCCAGGACGGCAGAGTGGTGTGGGAAAGATACCCTTAATGGGGCAAGAAACAAAGCAACTCTGCCAAAAAACCTGTGGCAGTGGATTGCCCAGTATCTGCACGAGAGTTTCCTTGAGATCTGAGGTAGAGTCCAAGTGAGGGAGTCCATCAATGCCCTCTTCTGCAGCTCAAACTAGGCATGTGGCGGTATATGCATCATACAGACACATGCTTGTTTTCTGCAGCTGTCCTGCCCCCAACAACTTGCTTCAGCAATTCCCAAAATCAAAGCCACTTACCAGGGGCTTCCTCTCCTGTTTTGTGCTTCGCCAAGCTCCAACAGCTGTGACGGGGTAGCCGCCTCCAGAGTACAGAAGAGCTTCTGGCTGCATGCATCTCTGACCTCCGAGTTGTCCTCTGTCTCTGAGTCCCCCTCCCACTCCACATCCTCATCCAAAATTTCCTCCTCCTGGCTTGGTCCACCCTTGACTGGCACACGACACACTGAAGTATCCACAGTGGTCTTCACAGTGGAGGTGGGGTCGCAGCTCCTTCACTTTGAAGCTGCACTGCAGTTTGTCCTGGTCATAGCCCCTTTCTGTGATACATTGTGAAATCTGTCTGTAAATATCATAATTCCTATGGCTGGAGCACAGCTGGGACTAGACAGTCTCCTCTCCTCAAATGCTGATGAGGTCCAGCGGCCACCGCGGCAGTGTACCCCCAGCACAGAAAGCTCTACGCCTCGCATCCGGGTTTGTTTTTTTTTTAAACAGCACTGCATCTGTGCCATTTCTACACACTACATGGCTTGGCAGTCTGTACACCTCAGGAGTTACACTGCAGAAAGCTGTTTTACTGCACAGAAACTTGCCAGTTAGACAAGGCCTTAGTAATCTCCATCACTACAACTTGTTTATAGTCAGGAGCTGTAGAACCTTGTGGATTAAGACAAAACGGGCCATAGATCAATCAACTTGTTAGCTCCAAGTCTCCCAGAGCCTTTTGAGGCCCACAGCTGATTTTTTTTTTTTTTTTTTTTTTTTTTCTTCCAACCAAATGCTGGTATTTTCAGAAGTGCCTTCTCCCTTTTGTGGGAAAGGAAGGTGTATGTGTGTGTAAGAATTTTCTTTACAAATGGTTTTCGATAAGGATGTGAAATTGACTTTTTTCTCTTGTAGTATCACATCCATCCTCTCTGCACCCTTAATTATGCCTCCTTCACTTCCCCGCTATTATTATTTGTCTTATAGTAACCTCTGACCCCAATTAGGATTAGGGACGAGTTGTGCTGCACATTTCACAAAAATGAACTGTGACAGTCCCTGCACCAAATGGTTATTATTTGCCTCTTTCGCTACTTTCTCTGTACATGGAACACCCTTCCTGAGCTAGTCTGAAAAGCCACTTTCCTCTCCAATTAAATCCCTCCTCAGGATCCACTCCTTCCATGATGCCTACAAGAAACTTGCAGACTGTCGTTTAGTGATCTGTCTCATTTATTTTTCTTGAGAGAGAACTCATTTAATAAGGGATGAATGTTGGGCGGGAAGACAGGAGTGAAGAAACTTTAGAATTGAAACTCAGGATTACGTGTGTGTGTGGGAGGTGAGGATGTTGTGTGTCAAAGAGGATATGAGGAAGGCAGAATTGTAACAAGAAATTTTTGCATCTGAGGCAAGGGCCGGCTCCAGGCTCTTCGGCAATTCTGTGGTGGCTCCCTGAGTCCCTGTCAGAGGGAAGGATCTGCCACTGAATTGCTGCCGCTGCTTCATTCATTTGGCAGTGGGTCCCTGAGTCCCTCTTGGAGAGAAGGACCTGCTGCCAAATCACCACCACCACTTGATTCATTGTTTGGCAACAGTTTGGCAGTGGGTCCTTCCCATTGACAGGGACTCAGGGACCCGCTGCTGAGGAAGTGGTGGCGGTAGAGCTGCCGCCGATCGCGGTAGAGCTGCGCCCCTCTGCTTTGCATGCCTCTCCTCCAGTGCCTCACTCTCCTCGCCCTTGTTACAGCACCGGAGCAGCGGAACGTAATGTGTTTAATTTTGAATACCCAGAAAACACTCAAATTTGTAACCATCACCCTGATCATCTTGCTTGTATGTTGTATCCTTTCCTCCCATTCTACTGTCTATCTGCGTGCCTTCTGTTTTTTAGACTTTATGGTCTTTGGAGCAGGGACTTTTCCTGTGCTTGGAAAGCACCTTTGTTAGGTGATAGCTATCTGTTATTTAGATTTCCTTTTATTATCCTTTTGAAGTTTGAATTGTATGCAAAAAGCTGTTTTCCTTCTATAAAATACACTATTTTATCCCTTTTTGTGGAACAATTTGCAGGACTTGGGCTCACAGATTTTATAGTGATGGGTACTATAAAAAAACTTAAGGTAACAGGTGTGATGCTTCCTTTGGGTACCCAGGCACTTTTCTTCCACCTGCCCGTAGCATGAAGAAACCTTGTCTGTGCCTGCTGTGGGTTAGCTCCCCAACTTCACTGGCCACAGGCAACACAAGCACTCTTTTCTCAGCCCTTCGGGCTTTGCTGTTACTCTATGGGTTATCTGGGCCCTCCAAGCATCTCCATGGAGTGTCCAACCCCGGTCCACTGGACACTTGTGAATTCACATATTTGCTGCTTCCAAAGAAAGAGTACCCCCTCATACCAGCGTACCAGTTTCTCACATCTCTCCACACACAGCTTTTAGATTTGTTTATAGTGAAAGCAAGAATAAATTTAAGTACAAAGCATAGAGATCCAAGTAATAACAAGTAGAAGTATTGGAAACAAGTGGGTACTTATAAAACAAAACCTAATGCTCATTTGACAGCCTAGACTTAATTAGCAAGACACTCTCATGTCTTGTAGTGTATTGCTCACCCTAAATCCTTGCAGTGTTTTACAGCCAACTTGGTTGTGATCCTCCTTTCGTGACACAAGTATGTGGTCCATTTGCTTCCCAGGTGAAGGATTCAGTGGATTATATCTGGATTACACTTCCAGATATTCCAGAAAAACCGTTTCTCTTTATTCATAAACAGCATTTCCTGCTCCCTCCTCCCCTTCCCTCAGCTGTTTGTTCCATCTTGTAGATTTCACAGTTTCTCATTTTGCCACTGGCGTAGTATGCAAATAGGCATATAGGGTGAAGGATACAATACGTAATGCCCAAAATGACCAGACAGGGAGATTTTCCTTGTGGTGACCTGCCTTTATTCTAAGACCTTAAAAGCATAATTTTCAGTATAGATATACAACTCCTTAAATATTTTCTGTATATAAATTTCACAATGATTATGATGACCAGTGGGCTACTGGCTCTCAGTGGTGATCTTATTTGTGTCCCTTCAGTGAACTATTATTCGACCAAGGGGAGTCCTGTAAAACCATATGCACCCTCTGTGCCCTCTGCCAGTTGACATCAAGGGGTTCCTGGGTCACAAGAAATAAAAACAAAATAAGGGTTACATTGGGGGCAGTGTAATTACGTTCAATTTTTACCTTCTAGAAATAACCCCACTTCCATCATTATGGTAGATTTGTGGATCTCTAGCTGCCAGCTATCACACATGTTCATTAGTTATCAGACAGGTTCTCTCAATAGAATTGTAGATTTTCACAAACTAAATGATTGATTATTGTATTCTCCAATTAAAATAACTTTAGAAATCTATATTTCAGGGATTTATGGAAAGAGGAGGATTATAGGCCCCAGTTTAGTAAGGCACTTAAGCAGGTGCTTAACTTCAAGCATATGAATAGTCTCATTGACTTCAGTGGCACTTACACATATTTAAATGCTTTGCTGAATAGTGGTGGGCTTAGGCAGGTAAAATTAAGAACGTGTTTAAGTGCTTTGCTGATTCAAGGCTTAATTTTGAATAACAGGTAAAAAACAATATTACAATACAACGTGATTAAATTTTGGACTGGTTTTAAATTTAAATACTTTTTATATTAAATTATTGGCTTTTATTAAGTGTTTTAAGTATTAAGATATTTACTGGCCCGTTTTCATAGGTAGCGTAGAATGAGTTTCATGTACTGTGATTTATTTATTATTCATTCATTTATTTTTACAAGTAACATTGCTGACCCTGTGTATTTTAAAAAAAGATAGAGATGGATATATTAAAATTCATATAGACTAATGGTGCTGGCTAATGTGCTGCATTTTGACCCAGTGCTTTAAAGAGGGTCACTGCCATATTTCTTTGTAAGGAGATACGTGGATTAGACATGTCTGCACTATTTTTTGTTGTTTGCCGCAATGTGCGAAACATCAATAAAAATACAATTATTTGAACGTTAATGCAGCTAAGGAAGTCCACTCTGACATCTAAAATGCATTACAGTGTTAAGACTGTTTTATAATTAAGAATAAGACTAACAAGCATTTAATGATTTCAGTGAAATCATGACATCTTTGAAATTTAGCAGTTGAAAAACTGACCCCAGCATGTGGTCTTAGAAACCACAGGCATCTTTGTGAGGGGAAAAACATCTTAGATGGGAAATAAAATAATTATCTAATCACTGTTTTTCTCAAAGTTCCACGTAACTACAAAATGGAAGTTAAGCAAAAGTATAGCTAATAGGAATTAAAACTGAGAAGGTGAGTATTTGACCCTGAATTTTAAGAATTTATGAAAATCTATATACAAAAGGAACTTTCCCTGAAAGAAATTCCTGTTTTTATTAACTGTTCAAGTATTAAAATTCTTTATGCTCTATCATTAGTAGCAAACATTTAAAATATTGTGCATTATATTTTAATTTTTGCAATGTGGCAAACAGACATGCCAGTAAAATATAAAAATGCGCTTACTAAATTATAAACTTTGTAGAAAACATTGAGGATAAAATTGTATTTTCATTCTGTACTGATGACATTTATGATTTATGCTTGATGGATTTTGTTTATTAACGTATATCAGTAGACTTCTATTCTCATTTTGTTGAAAATAAATATTTTCCTTGAGAGGAGAACTCCCCCTATCTCATGCATGTTTTATTAAGGCAACAGTAAAAAATTCATTAAAGCACAACTACAAATATCATTGAGTGGGTTTTGGACAGTGGACTTTGAGTGGTACCAAACACCTCCCCCTCTCCTACTCTGTCCACACAGTGTAGTTTTGGTAACAAATAACCAGATTAAGTTAGAATTACTTATGTGTATTGTGATAATCAAGCTCTATTAAAACTTTTATAATGTACCAGTTATGTTTGTGTTCAACTGAAAATATTTATAAACATTGCATGGTGTATAAGTAGCCACTGCAGATTTGTGTATTGATTTGTAAAGTGCTTTGGGATCATGTAAGATGTTGGACACTGTACTAATTCAAGATGTTTTTATTTCATCTATATACTACTTGGGCTTTTAGTCAAACAACTAAACTTCCACTCATTTTCAGTCACAAATGAAGAGTTTAACGCCAATTCTGATTTCACTGTAGTCAATATCAAAACTCCCAGTCACCATACAGGGGACAAGATGTCTAAAGTTGTTCAATGAACTAAACAAATAAACACACCAAAAGAATAAAAATATCACCTTTTTTTGCATACTGTTAAGTACAAGAGAATATTTTTCACCTAGGAACCTCAAATGCTTTGTGGTTTTGCATCCCAGGATCCCATCTTATTGATGCAATTGAGGCTCAAGTGATGTTGGCCATTTGTCATAAACAGATAGCTAAGGGTTAATGTTTCTTTTACCTGTAAAGGATTAACAAAGGGAACCAAACACCTGACCAGAGGATCAATCAGGAAACCAGATTTTTCATAAGGCTCAGGGAGGAAATTTTTGGGGCTTTGTCTTTGTCTGGCTCTCAGCTATGAGACGGGATTTTTTTTCTTCTTTCTATCTTCCAAGCTCCTATCTTCAGTTTCCAAGTTGTAATACATAACGGTAGAAAAACCACATAGCTGTCTGCTGTTTTTTTGTATTTACATGTGTGCGAGTTGCTGGAAATGTTTAAATTGTATCTCTTTTTGAAATAAGGCTGTTTTATTTATATTTTCTTTTAAGGGATTGACTCTGTATAATGCGTCACAGCTTGATACAGAAGAGATTTTAGGTCTTTTTCTTTCTTTTTTTTATATAGCTTTCTTTTAAAACCTGTTTGCAGGTTTCTCTGGTAGGCCTAAGGACGGACGGGGAAGGGGAATTCTCTTTGTGTTAGACTCTAAAGAAGGCTTAAAGCTTTTCGCCGCACCAGGCGAATTGATGGGAGGGGGAAGAGAGAGTAGATCCTTTCTGTTCTTGTATTCTGGCTTGTCTCTTTGTGGAATAGAGGAGACATCCTTCTCTGGGATTGTGATGTAAAGAGATTGCAATCAGTCACTCGTCGGTTGGCCGAGGAAATTCTGGGTGGGAGAGAGGGCACGGGGGGATGTTATTCCCTTTGTTGGAGACTAAAGCATCTGAGTCTGGGGTTCCCCCAGGGAAGGTTTGGGGAGACCAGAGTGAGCCAAGACACGGAAAATCTTGGATAGTGGCAGCGAGATCAGATCGAGGCTGGGTAATTAAGCTTAGAGGCGTTTCACTGCAGGCACCCCAGATTTCTGGACTGCAATTGTCCAGATTTGGGAAAGCCTGTTATCTGGCCTTGGTTTGAAACAGTTATCAATCGTTCATTTTTTGTCCTTTGGCATTTCAGCCGCCATTCTGCTAAGGGTCCACTGAGGTGTGACTCAGCTCCAGCATGTACTGGGTTTCAGCGGATCGCTGTACTCAATGCAGGTTCTCTTCAAAAATTTTCTTAAGAAGGCCTGCAGTGTCAATCACGCTGCCTGTAGTTTGGGGAATATTTTTTCTTGTGGCGGTTGAACAACAACGGCTGACCGGGTGATTTAGGATTGGCTGCGTCTGATCTTAGCCTGTCTAATTCCAGGGCCTGCCGTCGGGCCTCCCTCTGTTTTAATATCTGTTGAGGCTGTACTTTGTCTCTCTTGTTTTTGTGACCTTTCCTTTCTTGTCTGTGGGCTGCTCTTTTTGGCTGCTTGTTCTCTTTTGTAAGCAGCGTCTTTCTTTTTCTCTCAGCTCATCTCTTTATTTTTTTTTTCCAGGTCTGCTGTGATCCTGGTCTTTTTTTGTCTTGCTTGTTCTCGCTTTTCGCTTTAGGGCTCTTTGCAGTCATGGTTTCTGTTTTCTTGTGTTGGGGTGCCCTCAGGTGTTGTTGTCTGAACTGCTGTGCTTCTGTTGTTCTGGAGTCTGCCTAGCATCCTCTTTGTTTATCTTCTTTCTAGCTAACTTTGACATGCAAATTAACTAGTAAACCAGTTCATTACCTGTTTGTTTGCTGGGCTACTTAATTCCCCAATCGGCAATTCTATGTTAACAAAGACCCTTAATGTTCCTGCCTTATTATGCACCCAACCTGAGATACTGAGAGAAACAGAAAAAAATGTTTCTCTCTGGCTTTTAAAACCAAACCTTTTCTCTTTGCTAAAGCCCTAGCAGGAAAAGCATAATATCATACTCCTATGGCTTCTGGATTCTTTTTCCGCTAGCCACCAATATCATAGCTTTTCCCAAATCTGGACCTTTAGTCGCAGAAATTGGGTGGCTGCATGACCTCTAGCCTTAATTACCAGCCAGATCTGATCTCTGCTGCCAATCCAGATTTTCAGTGTTTGCTTCACTCTGTCTCTCCAAAACCTTTCCCTGGGGAACCCGCACTCAGCATCTTGGAGTCTCACAGAAAGGGATATAACTCCCCCTGCCCCTCTCTCCACCCGAATTTCCTACTTGAGCCACCCGGAGTGACTGATGCAATCTCTTTCAACACATCCAAGACATGTCTTCTCTCTATCCACAAAGGCGACAAAATCGGGCCAGAAGGATTCTCTCTTTTCCCTCCCACATTCCTGGTGATGAAAGCTTTCCTTCGTAGATCTAACAACAAGAGATTCCCCTTCCCTCGTTCCTTAGCCTACCGAGAAAACCCTCAAAGGTTTTAAAAAAGAAAAGACCTAAACTCTTCTGTATCAGGTGACCATTATCAGAGTCAATCGCTTAAAGAAAAAATGAATAACAGCCTTATTCACAAAGAGATCATTTAAACCTTTATTCCCACTCCACCATCGTATCATAAAAACAAAAACATACGGCTGTTGGTTTTTCTGCCTTTTACTTACGGAACCTGAGATTAGACGCAATCTTGAAGATAGAAAGAAAGAAAAAATCCCTCTATAGCTGAGGCGCACGACAACAAGCCCAAAACTTTCCTCCTAGCTTTGAAAATTCTGGTTTCCTGATTGTTCCTCTGGTCAGGTGTTTGTTCCCTTTGTTATCCTTTACGGATACAAGAACATTAACTTAGCTATCTGCTTTTGACCCGGCCCCATCACAGACGTGGGAATTCACTGGCGGTGATTACTTTCTTAGAATTTGCGGATAAACAGCATTATAAACACATGCACCTTTGACATATGACTACTAAAGTATGTAAACTACAAGACTTCTACATCTTAAGGACAAGTTTTAACCAGTGTATTGCGGGAAACTCTCACGGGAGAGTGCATCAGCTACTTTGTTAGAAGCTGCTGAAATGTGTTGAGTTTGAAAATCAAAATCTTGGAGAGCTAAACTCCATCAAAGCAGTTTCTTGTTGTTCCCCTTGGCAGTACGAAGCCACTTTAGCGCAGCATGGTCAGTTTGGAGCTGGAACCGCCGTCCCCAAATGTATGGGCGTAGCTTTTCCAGGGCATACACAATGGCGTAGCATTCCTTTTCACTGACTGACCAGTGGCTTTCCCTCTCAGACAGTTTCTTGCTGAGAAACACGACAGGATGGAAGTTGTGATCCGGTCCTTCCTGCATGAGAACTGCTGCTATACCACGCTGGCCATTACATTCCAGCTTCTTTCTGAAGCGTTTACATCTTGAGATTTTGCATTTTTCTTTGTCCTGAGTAGTTACTTTTAATGAATCCTCGACTGTCAGAGGAAGATTCTTATTGCATATCTTCTTTAATAAATACAGTCTTTTCAGGATTTCCCATGATCAGGGCAAAAAATACCCATGCTTCCACAAATTGTAGTTCACGCTCTCTAGAATTTAAAGGACTAAGATAGATAGTTGTGTAGTGTTTGAACTGTTCAGTTGTAATGTTTATCAACTTTCTACTTAAACTTAACTTGCTATATCTGTCTTTTTGTTACTCTTTTCCCCTTCTTGGCTTCATTTTACCTTCTTTTTCCTTGGTGTAACTCTTTGAGTTGTATTTAGGGGGTCTGGCAATTTTAGAAGACACTACAGAGGATTGTGGCAGATTGGCATTAATTTGTCAATTAGCAATATTTGATGTAGAGCAGAAAAAATTAGGAAGGAATTGGTAAGAAAATGAGTCTTGTCTTTTTATTAAAGACCAGCTGAGGTGAATTCAGATTGATCCCTCCAGTCAGAACAATGAACATGGCAAACATAGTCAGTAGGCTAAAGCAAAGAACAGATGGCCCTTCAGAAAGTGGAATGGTTGTTTGGAAATAAGTTGCAAAGGGAGGATGGGAAATAACTCTTGAGTGCACATCTTATGAAGAATGTTAAGTTTTTACAGATGTGATATAGGAGCCACAAACTGTTTATCCTAAGCAGTAAATAAAATCTGCAAAAGACATTTCATAAATGATTGACATATCCTCCTAGGATAGTCCATCAGGCAGCTCCTTTGCTGAGGAGGAGGATTTACACCTCCCACACCTAGGCTCAGTGTGAGTAGTGTGTGTGTGCTACATTTGGTCGAACCACAGGGAGAATGCATTTCCTGTGCAAAGGAGGTGAAGGAGAGCCTGGATGAGCATATGCCTGAGAAATGCAACCCCCCCCTCACCCTAGCACAACAGGTCGGGGAGTGGGTGGATATTGTAGGTGGGACCACAAAAGTGGATTTGTCGTTCTTGGTGGGAAGAAGGGAAGAAGGGAGTGCATGCCTGAAAATGCCCAAAAATATCAGAACCAGACCTCTGCCCTGCCTCCCTGGTTTCACTTCATCCCATTGGATGGCTGGGCAGGGGGAGAGTGGGAACAGATTGACCCCTTCACTCTCCTGCCCAACAACTTCACACCACTTGGCTGCAAGAGGCTCTTGCCTCACCTCTCTTCCTGAGGCTGTAAATAGTGAGCCAGGTTTCCAGAATGCTGTGGATTTCTGGTGTGTGTTTTTTGCCTTTCTTGCAGCATTGTGGAGACATTGGTGGCATAAAGAAGAATACAACCTTTAATATTGAGATACTGTAGGAATGTGTAGTTTGTCACAACTTGCTGCTGGTGTCACTTTCAGAGAAAGGCTTAAAGGGCAAGCTCCCAGAGGTAAATGAGAGCCAGGGTTTTTGCTGGTGGAACTTGTGCCATAAGGAGAAGGGGCGGTCTAATAGCAGACCAAGGTCTCCCCTTGAGGCTATCTTACCTCCTCATCTGCCCCTGGCGGGGGGGAATTAGAGGATTCAGAAGTGAGCTGATTCCTCTGAGTGGGTCAAAGGGTCTACCCTGGGTTATTGGTTATATTTTGGGAGCCCTCTAACCTGTACTGGACCTACTTAAATGTCTGGTAAGTGAGATGACCTGCCACTTAAAATCCATTCCAATATCTGGTTTTCATTCACCTGTGTGTTCTGACCAGTGAACATCACTTGAAAGTTTTTTAGTAGCTGGGACAATATGACAGGGAGATGGGGAAGGACACTCTCCAGAAATGCAAAATATGTCTTATTCCCTATGTTGTCACAGCTTTTACTTCTCTTGATTAGTATTGGGCAAGTTATTCTAGATGTGTTACGTATATAGTTTTTTTGTTTGTTTTACTCAGATTTTCTCTCTTTAATACGTTTTGTTTTCTTATAATGTTTGTTTTAAATTGTTTGGTCATTTCATGCAGTGATGGTTCTGTAGAGTTGGGGGAAAACATCTCCCTCTAAGTAAAGGTAGGGAACAAAGGGTGTTCCTTTCTTGAGATTCTTAGCCAAAAGGGAATGCACTAAGGGGGCCTTTCTCATAGGTGCATTGCCATCAGAGTTGGAAGCCTCTGGATGCATAGGAAACCCCTAATGACTACAGAAGAAAACTGAGTTTTAGGGAACGTACTTCAAGAACTAAGTCTTCTAGTGAAAGATACTCCAGTGTCTGTGGGATTGTCTGGGTGAGATACCAGCCCCCTTCAATACCCCCAGTTTCCGAGGGGATGGTGCTGAGCAAGGTCTCTGCATTTTAGAATTAGCCTCTTGCTAGTAGATGTCTGGTAAATTTGAAGGCCATCCCCTGATCCCTTCTGGCTGCTGGGAGAAGATGTGTGCACGCACGTGTGTGTGTGTGTGTGTGTGTAAAGGACCACGCATAGGCAGTCTGGCCTAGCAGTCATGGCTGGGCTAGTGTCCACAAGTAAAGGACAGCCACGAGGCAGTAGCCATTGAGCAGGGATCAGAGTAATCACTAGAGCCAGGATCAAAAAGGTCAGAGTCAGGCAAGGGTCAGAAACTGGAAATCAGTTAATTACCAGGCTAGTATCAGGAGGAAAGACCCAGGCTAGAGTCGGATACTGGAGACTAGAAAGTGAGGTGAGATCTGGAGTCACCTCAGCCAGAAGTTTGTGTGGTTGTGCAGACAACTTCCTGTGGCACCCTCCACGATTAAATAATGAACATGGATCAATCAGAAGGCCACAGGATGCTATCATAGATTTTAAGGTCAGAAGGGACCGTTATGATCATCTAGTCTAACCTCCTGCACAATGCAGGCCACAGAATCTCACCCATCCACTCCTGTAACAAACCCCTAACCTATGTCTGAGTTATTGAAGTCCTCAAATTGTGGTTTGAAGACCTCAAGTACAGAGAATCCTCCAGCAAGTGACCCGTGCCCCATGCTGCAGAGGAAGGCGAAAAACCTCCAGGGCCTCTGCCAATCTGCCCTTGAGGAAAATTCCTTCGCGACCCCAAATATGGCTATCAGTTAAACCCTGAGCATGTGGGCATGCTCTGGCATCGCTCTGGACCCTTTGGGCAGTACTGTGTGTGGCATCTAATCTCCACAGTGCTCCTTGAAGGTGTCTCTGCATGGCCTCCAGGTGGCAATGTGGAAACATCAGCAGTCCCATGGTCTGCACGCCTGGTTTCTAGTCCAATGGATCCTTACACTCCATCTCTCTGCTTCTCAGAGACTCCTGGCTTCTGTGACAGTGTGTTCCCACTATTTGCTTTCTTAGTCTCTTCTTGGCTCCCATCCTAGTGAATTACTCATGTTTAGGGCCCTACCAAATTCATGGCTATGAAAAACGCATCATGGACTATGAAATCTGGTGTTGTCCCCCCCTGCTGAAATCTGGTCTTTTGTGTGCTTTTACCCTATAATACACAGATTTCATGGGGCAGACCAGCATTTCTCAAATTGGGGTTTCTAACCCAAAAGGGAGTTGCAGGGGAGGCTGTGTCACAAGGTTATTTTAGCAGGGAGTTATGGTATTGCCACCCTTACTTCTGCGTTGACTTCAGAGCTGGGCAGCCGGAGAGTGGTGGCTGCTGACTGAGGGCCCAGCTCTGAAGGCAGCAGCACAGAAGTAAGGGTGGCAGTACCATACCATGCCATCTTTACTTCTGTGCTGCTGCTGGTGGCAGCTCTACCTTCGGAGCTGGGCTCCTGGCCAGCAGCTGCCGCTCTTTAGCTGCTCAGCTCTGAAGGCAGCACCACTGCGAGCAGCAGTGCAGAAGTAAAGGTATCAGTACCACAATCCTCCCTACAACAACCTTGCAACCCCCCACCTACCCCCCAACTCCTTTTAGGTCAGGACTCCTACAATTACAACGCTATGACATTTGAGATTTAAATAGCTGAAATAATGAAATTTATGATTTTTTTTAAATCCTATGACTGTGAAATTGACCAAAATGGACCATGAATTTGCTAGGACCCTACTCATGTTCCTACCTAGGCAACTGCTCATCGATTTCTGCCCTACCTCCACCCCCAAGAAGCACCAGAGTGAAATTTCTTTTTCTAGTCAGTTTTCTGTGCTGCTAACAGTGTTCTGTATAGCAGCAGTGAAAACTGACAAGACTCCATTAGATTTTGCTCTGCTACAATTTGGGGAAATGTCTGAGCAGCACTTAATTTTTCTCTGTGTCAGTGCCCCATGTGTGAAATGGGGATATTTTCCTACCTCACCGTAGTATTGTGAGAGTGAATCCACTGTTTGTGTGGTGACAAGCACCTCTAACAAGCATATAGATTAAATTAACAACATACAGTTTTGTTTATTTTTTGTAGTTTATTCAGATTGGATACTGGAAATAGACTAGTTAGCTTCGCTTTCTTGTCTATTCAGTTTCTCATTCTTATTCTTATACAGTAGAACAGTTGTACAATCTTCACATTATATTCTTCCAGGGGAATGTTTAAACCAGTCCTAAAACTGTTTATAATTGGAATTAAAAGTAGACTAAATAAAATGAATGCAAACATTTAAATTGTTTCTATGTTTTCAAAACTTGTATTTACAAAACTTAAATTGTGAGACTAACTCAACCCAACTTTAAGGGCATGTACGGTACAAACTTTTCCCAATGCAAGTTCCATCAGCATAAAGCTGCCAGTTAGTATATCGCTTGTGCACGTGCATACTTGGCTCCTTATGTCGGCACTGTGTGTACTCTCCTGGAATGCTTGTTTCGGTGTAGTGTGGTGCCCCAGGGGGACGTATAATAGTTTGCAACTCACCATTGTCCAGGACACTGACTTTTGGGAAGTTTTGGCAATGCATGGTGGGGCAGAAACAAGTTGCACAAGGAAGATCAAGATGGCAGAGTCAAGGGTCCATTATGCAGCTTTCTCCACCCCCTGGCCCGCTCTATTCCATAATTTTCGTGCCTGTTTTGAAAATCCCATGAACCCGCGTAGGACTTGTTGCTGTCCACCATCTCAGACAGAAATGTGGAGCCTGCACAGCTGTGTACTATTGTCCCCTGCTTACAATGCTCATGACACACAATCCTCTGGTATCTGCAGAGCTGCAAGAAGAGCAGTGGGGAACATGAGTTTCCTGGAGGTCAGTTTCCTGTGGGACATAGTGAGAACCAATTCAAGATTGTTGATGTTATTCACGGAACAATTTCAGATGATGGAGTGCCATTTGGGCCTGAGAAACGAGCACTGACTAGTGGCATCACATCGTAATGCAGGCTGGGATTATGAGCAGTGACTGCAGAAATTTCAGATGCACAAGGCTTTATTCCTGGGTCTCTGTGTCAAGCTCACCATGGCTTTCCAGTGCAGGGACACCAAAATAAGAGCTGCGGGTGGTTGCACTGTGGCAACTTGCAATGCTAGATTGCTACTGGTCAGTGGGCAGTTAAAACATCCACTGTAGGGGCCATTGTCATGCAAGTGTACATGGCTGTTAATTGTCTCCTGCTATGCAGGACTGTGACTCTAGGCAACATGCAGCACATAGTGGATGGATTTTCAGCAGTGGGGTTCCCAAATTGTGGTGGAGCAATATATAACATGCATATCTGTATTTTGGCACCAACCCAACTTGCCACAGAGTACATCAGTGGTTATGCAAGCACTGGTGGATCAGCGGGGACACTTCACTGACGTCACTGTTGGCTGGTCAGTGAAGGTGCTTGACACTCTCTCATATTTAAGAACACAAGACTGTTCAGAAAGCTACAAGCATGGACTTTCTTTCCTGACCAGAGGATTACTATTGGCAATGTTGAAATGCCAGTAGTGATCCTAAGGGACCCAGCCTACCCTGGTTCATGAAGCCGTACACTGGCTACATGGACAGCGCCAAGGAAAAATTCAACTGCTGGCGTACTGGGTACAGAATGGACAGTTGAAAGTGCTGTTGGTAGATTGAGGGGAACTTGGTGCTACTTACTCACTAGATTGGATGTCAGTGAGCACTGCATAATACCTGCAAAGCAAAGAGGGAAAAGTTGCTACTAGGGTGGAGGGCAGAGGTGGAGCAGCTGTCTTCTTAGTTTTAGCAGCCCGATACAAGGTCTATTAGAAGAGCTCAGCACAGAGCTATATGGTTCAGGCAGGCTTTGATAGAGCAGTTCAACTTTGAGCCACAGTAATGTGTTATGGATACTGTGCTCTACCTGACCCTGCAGTTTGGGGGACTGTTAGGAATTGTGGAGAGCTTGGTGCATGGGTGTAACACTGACAATGCACCTATTAATTCTGTGGTGCTTGCTGTACGTTTCTGATACATTGTGTTTGTCACTGATCCTCTGAGTTGTCAGTGTGCAATCATCAGTAAGTGGGTGTTTTCAGTACTGCCAGTCATTCTACAGCATATGTTGGGAACTAATAAAGATGAATTATTTTCCAAACACTAGAGTTTTATTGAGTAATAAACACTTTAAAAATTCTGTGCAAGTTCAAAGCAAATACACGAAAACCATAACAAATTTATGGAACAGAGCTTAAAGAAAGGGAAGGAACATTCATGTCCATTTGACCTAAACGTATGTCAACTGTGCCTCTCTCAGGGTCAGGATATGTGAAGCTGTAGTTGTTCTTAATGTCCCTGGGGTAGAGTGGTAGGAGTAGGGATGCAGTCATGTGAAATGTTGAGGACGGGCTGTAGGGAGGTGCTATACTAGAGTTCTTCATCAGGGCATGGCTACACTTGCAAATGTAGAGTGCTGTGAGTTAAACTTGCCTTCGCAGAGCGCAGTAGGGGAAGAACTTCAGTCCGTTCACACTGACAGCTGCAAGCGCACTGGTGTGGCCACGTTTACGGCACATGCAGCGGCATTGGGAGTGGTGCATTATGGGCAGCTATCCCACAGAACACCTCTTCCCATTCTGGTGCTGTGGGCTTGTGGGAAGGGGGCTGGGGGGTGCAGGGCATTCTGGGTCCTGTCCCAATGCCCCGTGATGCATCAGTTCACATCACAGCATTCCCTTTGTTTCTGTCCACATTTGGCGCCATTGTTCAACATTTTTTGTACTATGCAGTCTGTCTTCCCTTTCAGTCTGCGGGAATGGACCCTGAACTGCTGAGATGTATGCTGATAAGTCTTGCCAACACATCACGTTCGGCAGTCGAGTTATTCCTTATGATCCAAAGTGACAGAGCTCCAATGATGATATCGACTTGAATAATGCATATGACATGAGTTTGCTTGTGGCATTCATGGAGATGCTCACCACCATGGAATGCCGCTTTTGGGCTTGGGAAACGAGCACTGAGTGGTGGGATCACATTGTCATGCAGGTCTGGGATGATGAGCAGTGGCTGCAGAACTTTCGGATGAGAAAAGCCACTTTCATGGGACTGTGTGAGGAGCTCGTCCCCACCCTGCGGTACAAGAATACAAGATTGAGAACTGCCCTGATGGTGGAGAAGTGGGTGGCTATTGCAATCTGGAAGCTGGCAACTCCAGACAGCTACTGATCGGTTGCTAACCAATCTGGAGTAGGGAAGTTGACAGTTGGAATCATGTGGATGCAAGTTTACAGGCCATTAATTGCATCCTGCTCAGAAGAACCGTGACTCTGGGTAACGTGCATGACATTATGGCTTGCCTTAAACAAATGGGTTTCCCTAACTGCGGAGGCGCGATAGATGCAGGGCCGGCTCCAGGCACCAGCTCAGCAAGCAGGTGCTTGGGAGTGGCCAAGGGGAAGGGGTGAAACGTCGGGCTCTTTAGCAATTCGGCTGCGGTCCCTTGGTCCCTCCCGGAGGGAAGGACCTGCCGCCGAATTGCTGCTGAAGAAGAAAGCAGCGTGGTGGAACTGCCACTGATCGTGGCTCCCCCCCCCCCCCCGCTTGGGGTGGCAAAAACCCTGGAGCCGGCCCTGGATAGATGGCATGCATATTCCAATTCTGGTACCAGCCCACCTAGCCTCAGAGTACGTTAATTGGAAGGGCTATTTCTCTGTGGTTCTCCAGGCGCTTATGGATCACCGTGGGCATTTCATTGACATTCTAGACTGGCCTGGAAAGGTGCATGATGCATGCATCTTTTGGAACACTGGCCTGTTCAGGAAGCTGTAAGCCATGACTTTTTTCCCCAGACCAGAATATCACCGTAGGGGAAGTTGAAATGCCTATTGTGATCTTTGGAGACCCTGCTTACCCTTTAATGCCATGGCTCATGAAACCCTACACAGGGAGCCTTGACAACAGTAAGGAGCAGTTCAACAGGCTGAGCCGGTGCAGAATGACTGGAGTGCGTTTTTGGCCATTTAAAGGCCCGCTGGCGCTCTTTGTATGGGAAGCTGGACCTGGCCAATGACAGCATCCCCACAGTTATATCTGTGAGCTGTACCCTCCATAACATTTGTGAAGGGAAGGGTGAAAGATTCACTCAGGCATGGAACTTGGAGGCTCAGCACCTGGAGGCTGAATTTGAACAGTCAGAGAGCAGGACTATTAGAGGGGTCCAGCGCGAGGCTGCAAGGATTAGGGATGCCTTGAGGGAGCAATTTGAGGCTGAAAGCCACCAGTAATGTCTAATATCAGAGGGGTAGATGTATTAGTCTGGATCTGTAAAAGTGGCAAAGAGGCAAAGAATTCTGTGACACCTTATAGAGTAACAAATGTATTGGAGCATGAGCTTTCATGGGTGAATACCCACTTTGTCAGATGCATGTAGTGGAAACTTCCAGAGGCAGGTATAAATATGCAAGCAAGAATCAGGCTAGAGATAATGAGGTTAGTTCAATCAGGGAAGATGAGGCCCTCTTCTAGCAGCTGAGGTCTGAACACCAAGGGAGGAGAAACTGGTTTTGTAGTTGGCAAGCCATTCACAGTCTTTGTTTAAGCCTGAGCTGATGGTGTCAAATTTGCAGATGAACTGAAGCTCAGCAGTTTCTCTTTGAAGTCTGGTCCTGAAGTTTTTTTTGCTGCAGCATGGCTACCTTTTAAATCTGCTATTGTGTGTCCAGGGAGATTGAAGTGTTCTCCTACAGGTTTTTGTATATTGCAATTCCTAATATCTGACTTGTGTCCATTTATCCTTTTACGTAGGGACTGTCCAGTTTGGCCAATGCACATAGCAGAGGGGCATTGCTGGCACATGATGGCATAAATTACATTGGTGGACGTGCAAGTGAATGAACCGGTGATGGTGTGGCTGATCTGGTTACGTCCTGTGATGGTGTCGCTGATGTAGATACGTGGACAGAGTTGGCATTGAGGTTTGTTGCATGGATTGGTTTCTGAGTTAGAATTGCTATGGTACAGTGTGTAGTTACTGGTGAGAATATGCTTCAGATTGGCGGGTTGTCTGTGGACGAGGACTGGCCTACCTCCCAAGGCCTGTGAAAGTGAGAGTTCATTGTCCAGGATGGGTTGTAGTTCACTGATGAAGTCAACCCGCCAACCTGAAGCATATTCTCACCAACAGCTACACACTGTACCATAGCAACTCTAACTCAGGACCAATCCATGCAACAAACCTCGATGCCAACTCTGCCCACGTATCTACACCAGCAGTTTCTCTTCCCTTGGTGTTCACACGTCAGCTGCTAGAAGAGGGCCTCATCCTCCCTGATTGAACTAACCTAGTTATCTCTAGCCTGATTCTTGCTTGCCTATTTATACCCGCCTCTGGAAATTTCCACTACATGCATCCAGTAATGTCTGGTGTTCTTCACGGGAGTAAAGTGCAGTGGTTCCAGTGTTAGTAGGAATCTGTGTTTGCTACACTGACTTGAAGTGCCTCTTTCTTCCCTGGGCTAAGGTATCTTTTACTTTATGCAATAATAAAGAATGTTTTCAAAGCCAAAAAATCCATTTATTGAAAAGAAAATTCATTTATTGAAAAGAGACACAACTGCTTGGGAAACAGAAAGGGCAAGGGGGTGGGGAACAGTACAATCAGAGATTTGCGTATGTCCTGTCTTGAGTGCTGTGCAACGAGTGCTGCACTTCAAGATGGCTATACTGCATGGTGATGGGTTGAGTGCAATGGGTAAGGGTCGTAGTTTTCATGGCTGGGTGGTGAAGCTACAGGTGTTGGAGGCAGCTGGTGGCAATAAGAATGCGGATGTTGGGGAAAGTGGGTTAGAGGTGACATGGGGGCATGAGGGAAAGAGTTTTGGGACAAGGGGCATGGGGGAGTGGGCATGAGAGTGCTCCACCTGCATTGCAATGAGTCCATTTGGTGCTCTATGATGCTTAGCAGGCGCTCCATGCTTTGGTGCTGGTGATCCGCATTCTGCTGGCGGACCCTCCTTTCACTCTTCTGCCATTCCTGCACTTTTTGATTTTCATTACTTGAATGCTGCATTACTTCATGCAACATGTCTTCCTTGCTTCTACGTGGCCTCTTTATGATTCTTTGGAGTCTTTTAGCTGGTGATAACATGGACACCTGAGATCTCAGGGTTGCATCGGTAAAGGCAAAATGCAACACTTAACAGAGGCAGCATTGTTCACACCAGACAGAGCAATGATTCCCCTGTACTTAAGGAGGGCAAGTATAGTCTACACAATTGCATAATTTGCCCATCCCAAAGCAAGGAGACACAACCCACGGGATCCCCAAAATGTTGAGTAAGCACAGGGTCAAGTGTGACTGATTGTTTCACAGCTGTACTGTCCTCTGGGTTTTTGTGACTTGGGGAGAGCCAACAGTGGCAGGGGCCCCCTATACCGAACACTGTCCCCATGTTTTCCTCAGGAGTTCGTCCTGGAAGATATCTCGCTGCTGAGGATGACCTGGGAAGTAAGGGAAGGTCGTCGTCTTCTGCAATGCAGCTTCCACCCTCGCCCATATGCAGCTTGCCTGTGTGCAGCAGTAGTCCTCTCATGGCACAGTGGCACGGACAAGTTAGCCTGGCTGGGACAAGGACCACAGTAGCTCTCCCAGGAGACCTGTGCAAGCGCATTGCCCAAGTTCTGGCTGAGACCTTTGAAGAGATCACTGAGGCCGATTACCGCGATGTGAGAGAGCACATCAACGCCCTATTCCGCTTTATAGGCATGCATGCAGCCCTAACCCTCCTCACCCCAAGGGCCCGTACCGAATAACTTCCTTTCCACAATAAAAGCCACTTACTGGGAACCTCCTCTGGTGTTTGTCCTTCCCCAAGCACTGGCCGCAGCAACTGGCTACCTTCCCTCTGGCTTGAGAACAGCTCCTCGCTGCATGCATCTAGGGATTCTGGGTGTCTTCCTCTGCCTCACACCCTCTCTCCTGCTTTGCTCCTCATCCTGCCTTGTTGCAGTGGGCTCTCAAGTGTCCATTGTGGTCCCTGAATTGGAGGTGGGGTTGCCCCCAAATATCATGTCCAGCTCTTTGTAGAAATGGCAGGTCGCGGGGGCAGTACCAGAGCGGCGGTTTCCCTCATGTGTCCTGGTCATGGCCCCTTTCCATCATGTCCCTTGAATCTGCCCGAAGGTATCGTAATTCCTACAGCTGGAGCATAGCTGCGACTGGACAGCTTCCTCCCCCCAAACTCTGATGAGGTCCAGCACCTCGTCATTGCTCCATACTGCGACTTGCCTGGTGCGTGGAGGCATGGTCACCTGGAAGGATTCGCTGAGAGCACTCCGCATCTGGCTGAGCAAACAGGAAGGGATTTTTCAAAATTCCCAGAGAATTTAACGGTCAGGTCTGACGGTTGGTCACCTGAGGGAAGGGCAGTAGAGTTCAAAGTGAAGACCAGAGTGGCTAGCACAGGCAAACGTTATTCCACTCACCAAGGTGGAGTACCAGCTGTTCTGAAGCTGCGGAGTCAGAGCGCTCTTCGTGCCTTTCCAATGTGGACGAGTAGTGAGCTAGTGTCCCCAGGGCTCCTTTATTGTGCTGTAACTTGCAAGTATAGCCAAGGCCTCATTGGGAGATACATTTAAGTTTAGACACATGCACAATGAGGTTGACTCAAGGCAGTGTATGTTGACCTGACTTTGTTGTGTAGACCAGGCCTAACTCTTAAACTTGTAGTGTGAGCTTTATCTGCAAATCTGTATTTATAGCTGATTTTCCTCTTCAACTGAAGTCTTGTCTATATTAGGAAATTGTTTAACTAACATAGATTTAGAAATTTGATCTAGTTAAATTGATACAAATCTTTAATGTTGACACACTTAACTCCATTTAAGTCTTGCTTTATATTAGTTTTAGCTTCAGTCAAAAATTTAAACAGATTTAAGTGTCTACATTTGGGGTTTGTACTGGTTTAATTAGATCAGTTTTAAATTGGTTTTAGTTAAACCAGTTAAACTTTTTTTGTATAGACACGGCCTGTTCCCAGACTTTGGAATAATCTGTTACAAACTATTGTGAAAAATATTTTCTTCCAGACTTTCAATACAGTTTGCCCAGAGAGAACATTTGAGCTTCTCATCTCTTTTTCTAAAGGAAATAATTAGTTTTAGAATTGACTGACCTTTTCCTGGATTGTGGATTATCTTGCTAGAGACAGATTTTTACTGTCCATTAATCTCCATATCAAATGTTTAAAATAGAAAACTTTTCCTAAATTCCAAAGAGCCTTTCTTCATTACTAGTTTGTCGTCTTACTTCCAGAGCAGATTCCACTAGGTTATCATTTTTTTGCTAGATGACAGCAAATAGAACATCTCACTATTTCCTAAATAGGCGAAGTGATTCACTGCATGACATGTTGCCTTTTTCATTGCTAATGTCTGTGATTCTTTCTACTGGGCAAAGGAAAATGTAGAAATGACTAAAACTGAGTGAGTTAGTTTAATCTATAGTATTCTGAGATGAAATATGGACGTTGAACAACAATCCCAGGGTAAGATACTTACCTTTTAGAGTGTGCGGAATGATTAAAATGATCTTCAACTAAACTATTTCAGGAAGGACAGTTAGAAGCTAGAGTAAGCTCTTGGAAAAGTCTACCAGAAAGCTTTAGCTATTATACCTTTCATGCTTTATTGATCATATTTATGTATTTATAATTATTAGTGTTCTAGCGAAGTGTATGTGAGATTTTGGTTGGAGTTTGATGAAGTTTGCTTGTATGGTTTGTATGCAAATCTATTACAATAAGTTAAGTTACAGAAATGTACATGATTGTGATTAGAGCCAAATAGCCAATACTCAATGTGATGGAATCCCTGGGGTGCAGCCTGGCAGCATCGGACCTCTGTGTCCCCTAACTCTCTCCGGCCTAGGTTGTCTCTCACAATGCCTTGCTAGTGATCAGCAGCAAGCCCCTCCATGCGTTATCACTTAGCACAACCGCATGTGGAGCCCCACACCCAGCTAGATTGCATGAATGTTCCCAGAGCCACTCGTGAATCATACAGAGAAAGGCGGCGTCTGAATCCCCCCCAGATCCCAGAACTGTACCTCAAGAATATACCGAATTGCACTGCTCAAGATGGGCACTGTACCTTTATTCATTGGTTCACCACTTCATTAACTGAAAGTGGATGTACACCAGCCTTTGAGAACCTGAGCAATTTTGCAGCATTCTTCATACAAACTCACTAGTAAAGATAAACAGTAAAACAAATTGAATGACTACAAAAGATAGATTTTAAGTGATAGTTACCGAAAGAAAATAAAATATAAGCACACAGTCTAAGCTCTTAACGCTAATAGACTGGGCAACATCTAGACTAAGCAGTTTGTCTTACCCCACTGGATATTGGAGTTCATAGTACACAGATTTCATCCTTGAAATCTGGGCCAGTCCCCTCATTTGGAGTCTTCAGAATGTCCTTGTTGCTTGCAGCATAGATGAGTGGAGGAGAAAGACCCAGCATGTGCCCTCTGTGTTCTGTTTTATAACCTCAGTCCCATGTGCTTGGGGAACAGAAGTCCAGGCATGTCTGGGGGCATTGCTGAGTCTCCAGGCAAGGCTGAGCAATTCCTTTGGTGTGGCCTCATGCATGTGAGTCATTGAATTGTAGTTCCCTTGTTGGACAGTGGTGGTTTGACACCCCGCCAAGGTGTTGGTTACTTCCCTTGCTGTTGCCTTTGGGGAGCTAATATCTGGCTGATTGCCCAATTTACAGCATGTTTTAGTGACAACCATACAGCACAATTCTCATAACTTCATATGCATTAATGATATACATATATGGATAGCGAAATGACTTTCAGCAGATCATAACCTTTCCCTTGATACCTGACAAGGCATGCTTTATATGTAAGATCACCATTATATAAAAATGAGGAATATGGGGGTTACAGAACACTCTCCCAAGGTATAGAATGTCACACTCTGTATTAAGATGTGAATGGTCTCTCTTATTTATATTGTTAAACTGTCCAAAATATCCTTTATCTGAAATCTTCAGCATCTTAAGAGAAATCAGAGCCAAAGCTCATCTTATTCTAGTGGCTGTTGCGATCTAAGAAGGTCAGGTATCAGTGTTAATCAGTCAATTTTTGCCCAGGAACATAGATCGATGCTGTGCTGTGCCGCAAACCATAACCCAAGCAACGAACAGAGCTTTTTAAAAAGGTATGCTAGAAGAGAGGCCATTCCAGTCTAGTTGTAGCACATAATGAAATAGTGGATGGGAACGTTCATTGCCACTACTTGTTCTGTGTATGATTTTTGCACAGTCCATCTGTACCTCTCACAAGCACTGAATACACACAAAATCTAAAAAAAATGTAGACCCCAAATGGTAAATTCTTTTCTACTTTAGTGCACCTGATTTTTTTTTAAATGAAAAGCTATTTGCAGGTTAAGGATTCAAAGAAAAATGAAGCAAAATTATTAGATTCTAAACTTCCTTCATTTTTAGTATAAGACCATTTTATATTTGCATAATTTCCTTGCAGAAACTACTGAGTTGAGAACAGAATTATTTTGTTTTCCCTTTTTGATTTGTGTCTGTGTCTCAGACGGTTTAGAACTCAACTCTGTGTGCCATTGAATTGTGGGGATCTCTTCTTAATGATCTATTACAGTAATAATTTTAATAACACAATATGGCAGTTGAGCACTGTGTGGAGGACCATCTGTCTTCCAAAATTAGCCTTTGTGCCTTATTATTATTATTATGGAAAGTACTTGATTTGATATTTTTGGTACATACAATATTGTCTATGTTTTTAACTTAAATAAAGTTGTACTTTAGGATTTTTTCACTTTAGAATAACATTTACACATGCCACAGTGTAATAATTGTGACGGATGTGGTCACAGAGACTCCCTTGGGACTGCCACCTGATGTGCTCGAATTACCTCTGAGCCCGTTTTCCCTGCCAGCTTGGGACTCCAGAACCCTGCCTTGTTGAGCCAGACACGCTAGCCTGCTGCAACACAGACCCACATCTGATCCACATCCCCAAAGGTGCAGACTTAGGTTACTTGCAGAGCTGTTTTCACTTTATCTCCAGACACCCAGTTCCCAATGGGATCCAAACCCCAAATAAATCAGTTTTACTCTGTATAAAGCTTATACAGGGCAAACTCATAAATTGTCTGCCCTCTGTAACACGGATAGAGAGAGATGCACAGCTGTTTGTTCCCCCAGGTATTAATCACTTACTCTGGGTTAATTAATAAATAAAAGTGATTTTATTAAGTATAAACAGTAGGATTTAAGTGGTTTCAAGTAATAACAGACAGAACAAAGTAAGTTACCAAGCAAAAACATGCAAGTCTGAGCCTAATACAGGGGTGGCCAACCTGAACCTGAGAAGGAGCCAGAATTTACCAATGTACATTGCCAAAGAGTCACAGTAATAAGTCAGCAGCTCCCTCTGCTCCCAGCGCATCCCACCCACTGGCAGCCCCACCAATCAGCATCTCCCCCTCCCTCCCAGCACCTCCCGATCAGCTGTTTCTTGGGGTGCAAGAGGCTCTTGGGGGAGGACGGAGGGCAAGGCAGCTCAGGGAAGGGAGTGGGAGGGGACAGAGTGGAGGCAGGGCCTGTGGCCGGGTCAGGAGTTGAGCAGTGAGCACCTACTGGCACATTGGAAATTTGGTGCCTGTAGCTCTAGCCCTGGAGTCGGTGCCTATACAAGGAGTCGCATATTATCTTCTGAAGAGCTGCATGTGACTCTGGAGCCACAGGATGGCCAACTCTGGCTTAATACATTAAGAAACTGTTTACAGGTAAAATCTCACCCTCAGCAATGTTCCAATAAGTTTCTTTCACAGACTAGACTCCTTCCTAGTTGGGCCCAATCCTTTCCCCTGGTATAGTTCTTGTTAGCAGACATCTTAGGTGGAAACTAGGGGTTTTCTCATGACTGGAAGTCCACTTTGTTCTGCTCCACCCCCTTTTTATAGCTTTGGCACAAGGCAGGAATCTTTTCTCTCTGCCCACCCCTCTTTCTAAATGGAAAAGTACCAGATTTAAGATGGATTCCAGTATCATGTGACATGGTCACATGTCCTGTGAGACCTCATTCTTCATTACCCATGGGCTAGCTCACACATATGCAGGAAGGCTTGCCAGTAAATAAACCATCTACAACCAATTGTCCAGTCAATGGGAGCCATCAAGATTCTAAACAACCATTAATGGCCCACACTTTGCATAATTACAATAGGACCTCAGAGTTATACTTCATATTTCTAGCTTCAGATACAAGAATAATGCACGCATACAAATAGAAGGAATATATTCAGTAGGTTATAACCTTTGTAATGATACCTTATAGAGGACCTTTTGCTTAAAGCATATTCCAGTTGCATCATATTCATACTCATAAGCATATTTCCATAAGACATTATGGAGTGCAATGTCACAATAATATGTGCTTGAATTTTTAGGGAGAAAATTAAAAAAATAGATGCCGAAGTTATACTGGTAAAATATGCACATGAACTTAAGTAGCTGAGTGGGAGCAAAAGGTGTATGTAACTAGCACAGCAATTTTGTATTTATTTATTTTCCATATTCAGATTTATGTTCTCTTGTAAATGTGAGCTCAGTGCTATACAAGACATGCAGATGTGTATTTTGAGCACACAGTTGCCTGTTCGTACATATACATGTGCAAATCATCCCAGATCAGAGAGCTGATGCTAGGCCAATGGAATGATAACAGAACACACTTTCCCCCTTTAGATACCCATTCTACAGTATTGTCAATTTCTGTGTGTTTAAAAAGGAATCCGTGTTCTGTCTGAATGTTCTGAGGGAATTCTTTTCAGATGCTACAGTATTTTAAGCCTAGAAAAATCACACAAACATTTTAAAGACATTTTCTTTATTTTTTCAGATGGTCAGGATCATTCACTGCCTCCTGTCTCTTATCATAAAAAGAAGTTGGCAAAGAGACCAGGATACATGAGACCACAAGCTCCACAACAGATAGAGTTTCAGCCTCCTGCTCACTGCAAGCCATTCAATCCAAAGGGGCTTGAATATGGCAGAAAGCATTGTGAAGACTTCGAGAACTGCTCTCTGCACAGACTATGCAAAAATGACTTTGAATTCTTACATTGTAATTCATCTGTAAACAGTACCATTGTTACCACCACTGTGGTAACAACATCCACTACGGCTGGAAATGTGACAGGAAGCCTCAGAAATCTGTCAGATCTCAGGATTCAGCCGTCAGAAAATGTAATTCTGCCAGTTTGTCCTGCAGCTGCCACATGTAAAAGAGACTTCTCACCTGTGTGCAGTTCAAATACATGGCAGACTAATCTACTAGCGACTACGTGGGAGACAATCCACGGTGCTAGAGTAAAGGAGCCAAAGAAAATGTACACTTTGGATCAGAAGGAAGTGAATAATAACTGTGTATATAACAACAAAGAAGTTACTTCTTACTCGTCCAGTACTTGGGATAGCTTTAATTCAAGTTTCAGCTTCATACAGCTCTCACTGAACTCAAGTTTTGAAAAAAGTGACACTGAAGGCCAGTCAGATGACAGGGCAACGGAACACACTCTGGAAACAAATGCAACAAGACAAATAGAAAATGTTACTTTACATGAACCAGAGGAGAGACTAAGAAGTTCACATAAAGACGTAGGGGCTTCATCTTGTATCTGTAGGCATGGGGAGGATTATCAGTGTGCAAGAGAGACCATAGTGAAAGATAAATTGCAGAATTGTGAGATGGTATCTCTTTTGGATACAGATGCAGCATTTTCATGTTCCACAGATTCCTCAGATGCAGCATCTGCTGGTTCTTCTGTTACCTCAGGCTACGAAAGTAGCTTTACTGTTAGTGATCACAACTGGGATACCCTGATGAGGAAATATGAACTGGTGCTATTGGACTGCTTGGTTGGGAACCGTACTATATTAAAGGTTGGTAATCGCACTGTTTGTTCATGTTCATTTGGTGCTGTGGATTTTTAGACAAATCAATCACTGGGCTGTTGCAGAAGACAGGAAATGTCTGGCTTTTGTGGCTTTGAGGCATTTCTTTATATGGATTTACAGCAGCATAGTGCATGGTTAGAAATGAGAGAGAACCATTACTCTGTTTCCTTTTCCCAATTTCCTTCTTAAAATAACCTATTTTAATCTTTCTTGTAATGGTTAAAATTGCAATTTCAGCAGACTACAGTAATCTTAATTTCCTTTCCTAAAAGCTGTGGTGTTTCTGTATTAAACAGCTGACACTTCCTCCCAGAAGTGGCTGTATTTTGTTGATGGATGAAGTGACCGGTATTAGTGTGTGAGGGGCCCAATTCTGGCATGGGTTGTGCAGTTGAAACCAGAGGTCCACACAGGGGTTATTGTTGTCCCAGTTTTGAAGAAAGTAGATCCATGTAGCCATTGCTCTGCAGGTCTTCCCTATGTAGCACCCTGAAGGGCATTTTGGAAGAAGGCTTACAAGTCAAGTGGTATGGTCAACTCACTTGAATACATACGTTGCCTGACCTAGTCTCACAACTTCCTGCTAGGTTAATTTTGTACCGTGGATTAAATGTGGGACTGAAGATGGCCAGAAATCAGGCTCACAATAATGCTGCTTTTGCAGCTTTCGTATGTGCTCACTAAGAACAATTACTTTGGTTTCAGGTGTGGAACAACAGTGTGACTGTATTCATTTAGGATAAGTGCCTGTAAGAGTAAAATGATATTAAGCTTAATCAAAACGTCAGGGTTGGGTTGGAAGATAACTCAAATCTTTCGGGGTCAGGTCAGGTCTCCTTCTGCTTGTAGGGATGGTGCTTCAGCAGTTGCGTGTCCTGCTCCTGCTGGCCGTTGCCACCTTGCTGCGCTGTGTGCACTGTGCAGTGACTGAGCAAAGTTGTTGCAGCACCTCTCTGCAGACCATACAAGGAGTAGTGGCCATTAGGAATGGGGAAAAATGGATGCTGCTGCACTGACCGCACAGGAAGCAGGCGGTGGCAGCACTGGCTCAGGTTCAGGGGAAAAGGTCAATGTCAATCTGGAAAACAACTCAACCTTCCTGGGGTCAGGCGGACTTCGGTCTAGTTTGGGTCCAGGTTGGGCTTAAAAATTAGACCTGAGCAGACTTCTGTTGTAGGAGGGGGGAAAAAAAGCATCCAAACCCACTCGTGAGTACCCATTGTTGTAGTTAAACTTACGTTTTTGTATTGATACAGATAAAATCCTTAATGTTAAGGCTTCAGAGGCTTCAAGAAAAAGCAATAGAGGAAGATGACTATGATAAAGGTGAGACTTTTTAATTATTGTTTTCATATTAGTTTTTAATTTTGTTTTACAATTGCTACACTACTGTGATTGGGTAATGGTGACAAAAGTTCAGTGAGCATGTGGTTGTATTATTTATTATGCAGTACAATGAGGTATAGAAATTAAAGGAAGAAGTAGGTCAGCAGGTAGCACAAGAAACAATGCAACAGTTTATTATATTGAGCCACCTCGCAAGGCAAGTATCCACCATCTGGATCAGATACCTTCAAACAGCATGACTTAAAAATACAAAAATGAGTGAAAGACTTAAATGGGGCAAGGAGAGTACTGATTGCTGATGAAGCATAATTTTCTATTCACCACAATTAGTCACCACAGTGCAGTGGAGACCATAAATAGAAGAAGTGAGGTCAGCAATTTTAGAACACAAGTTGCAACACCAGCTCTTATAAATGTGAATTATGACAGCTTGAGGGACAAGCTGAATAGCCACCAAATTGAATCAAATAATCTCAAGTAAAACAATCTAAGATTGCAGTATGCATGGTTATTGTCTATGACAAGATACAGCTGCTGGTGAATACTCTATATTTAATAAATGCTTGTCAACTTAAGTGCTTTATAAATATTGTATAATGTGTTGTATATACATCTGAGTATGTGTGCATGTGTAATTAAATGAAAAAAACTTTAACACAGGTTACTCAGTGATAGCTTATGCCCTTCCAGAACACAGAGTTCAGCAAAACTCAAAATTTTGAAAATCAGGAGATAGAGTTAAAATAAATGCTTAACTCTGCCCCGTGAAGCTGCCAGTAGCCACTGGGAATTATCCGCATCACTCCTGCTGCGTTCATTGGGTAAGGTGCAGCTGCATTGAGTGGTGGAGGAATAAGTTGGAAGAGCTGTGATTGTGATATGAGGAGATCTGAGTCTGAGTCCCCCTGTGTGTGCTATCAAAGGAAAGAGCTGCTTGTGTGCCTTGAGCCTCCAGCATGCATCGTTTCCGTACAGAATTGTATAGGTTGGGTCATTAGCAGGGCACTGGGGTCTTCATGCCATGGGTATTGTCAGTAGTGAGCTGGGATATTAAAACAGTATGTGGATTTAATGATAGAAAGGGCAAAGTGTAGGTTAAGTTGATATCCTGGGCGCAAGTGTGAAGGGGCTGTAAAAGGGTATGAACTGGTTGTTAATTTTACAGGGATGGTATTCTCTTGGGGGAGTAGGCTCAGTGTAGGGGACGTTTAGGTAACGCTTGTCCATTACAGTGAAAAGGCAGAGTGGGAGAGTGCATGTTATGGGCATCGTGGGGCATTGGTCAAAGGGCAGAGTTAAAGTTGCGGGCGTGTTTACCATAACACTCTATTGTCTGGATTTCAGAAGTTCGAGTTTGGTTGAACTTGATGTTCTGAAAGGGCGTGGGCTTTCACCAGGCCACCTTAACTTTGCACTAATTATGTGTTTTGCCATTTAATTTCGTGTTTTTTTTGTTTTTTTTTTTAAACCAAAAGACATGCTTGTTGGTCAAAGTTAGAGGTGGTTAAGGCAGTTGTAGTTGTCACCTAGAGTTGCAACTGATATGCTACTGTATCTAGTTTATAATCAAAAGACCTGGCTTTTTTATAGTGCTTTTCATCACTTGATCTAAAGGAACTTTACATTATTATCCCCATTTTACAGATGGGAAACTAAGAGACAGAGAGTTGAAGTGACTTGCCCAAGGTCACTCAGCAGGCCAGAGGCAGAGCTAGGAACAGTCCCAGTCCAGTGGCCTTTGCACTAGGCACATGGTTGCTATGTGATTCCTCAGTGCTCCTCCCTCCTCTAGTACATTTTGTGGTAGTGGAATGGGGATAATGGTCGTGCTTTTGAACTGTTTCTAATTCGTAGTTGCTAACAGCGCTGGTGAGAGAAATCTCATCCATCGTCTGTCCCCCAAAACCATGACATTTTAATTACAAAGTTGTTCCACTAGCTTTAAGCGGGTAAGAGAAGATTAGTATCTGTCGCGTGTTCCCCACCACATCTACCATACCATTTCCTGCAACATATAGCCTCCCCACCTCTCAACATTTCCAGCTTCCTTTTCTATCCCATTCAGCCATTAGTTGGCACTGCAGAAGCCATCAACACGTAAGAAGTTGCTTCTTGCTGTCTCCTGCTCTGTGCTGCTACACACGTGTATTATAAGCAGCAACTTAATGGAGGACTGCACATGTTATGGGCAGATCCTGGTGCACATATGGGGGCAGAATGGGGCTCAGACATCCCTGGAGAGGCAACTCCCACCCCCAAGATTCCAGCTCTCATGGGGAGTAAGGAGAAAGGCCCATTTCCTGCTACTCACCCCCATATCAGTTTCCCAATGTCCATCCCCTACCATCCATCCCCATTTATCCCCCTCCCCTTGATGAAGCCCCAACTCCCTTTCCCCCCGTTACCCTTCACTCTTTCTCTGCCAGCAAGCATTCATGTCTAATTTCTTTTACAAAAATACTTTGGTTCAGTCCTTCCCCCCCCCAAACAAAACCAAACCCCAACCTCTGACAGAAACAGATTTTAGCAATATGGCATCCGGCCTTTTCCAACATTCTGCCCAAAGTGGGACTCAGACTGACACTGACTGGGTCATGTTCCTTCCAAGGACTATTGCTTATCTCCTTCAGTATCCAGCTGATGTGAAACTTTGAAGGCTAACAACTTCTCTGTCCATACATGTTCAGTGTAATACTTTATCGGGATGAAAGTAACTTAAAGGAATTGCTGGTACTGCAGAGTCCTGCGGAGGAGGAGGGGCCTCAACTGGAAGAGGCGTGGCTTCTATCAGAAGAGGTGGGGCCTTTAAATCCTGGGGCTTTTAAATGAGGATTTAAAGGGCTCGGGGATTTGGGTGAAGCTAGGAGCTGGGCCCTTTAAATCATCCCCGGAGCTACCAGCTGCAGAGGCAGCTGGGAGCCCTGGGGTTTGGGCAGGGGTGAAAGTAATTTACATTTCTTACCCATATGATCCAATTGCAAGCAACCCACCTCTCCTACATACTTCATGGATCCCTCCCATTGCATGACATAGAGAAAATAAAGCTACTATTACTACTACCAGTACTGTCTGTAATAAAACTTTACTATTGGAATAAGCCTGAAAAAGTGAGAACTCACTGTCACATTTTTCTCCATGTCTTCCCTCCTCCTCCAACCAGGATGCTCTAGGCTCTGTGCTTTCTCCCTGTCTGGCACTCAGCTGCTGCAGGGGTTTCTCTCTAGCTTGCAGCAGGGAGCAGGTAGACTGGCTGAGGGAGGGAGAAGCCTGCCTCTTGCATAAGAACAATTTAAACTCAGCTGTTCCCTGCAGAGTTCAGTAACATTTCAAAGAGAATCTGCAAGCAGTTTGGACATCACAACCATGATCCTCTGCTGGGGAGGGAATGGGATAGATTTGAACTTGGAAATGGTTCCTGATTTTGATAGTGTTTTTTGTGTATAGGAGATCCCCCTCATCCCATGGGCAGAAAAGAACTGCCCCTGCCATGGTCACCCCCCTCCCCCCCAACAACAACAACTGGGAGTGAAATTAACAAGGATACCAGAAACTGCTCCTAACCCTGGGGGCTGAATTGCACAGGGAACAGCTGAGTTTAAACTGTTCTTATGCAGGCAGCAGCAGCAGGCATCTCAGCCAGTCTCCCTACTGCAAACTAGAGCCTAGAGGAGAACCCCTGCTGAGAGGGAGGGAAGGAATGCAGAGCCTTGTCTGCAGCCTGGCTGGAGGAGTAGGAGGGAGGAGAGGAGAAACCAATGCAACAATGAGTTTTCCCTTTCCACCTGCTTTTATTAGCTCTGGATTTAAGCTGTGCAGCCAAATGCTTGTATTTCTTGTGTATATTAGTACTGGAGAGATCCCCTCATCCCAGGGGCTGAAAAGGACTGCCCCTGCCATGGTCAAACACACCTTTCCCCCAGCTACTGTGAGTGAAATTAATAAGGATGCCAGAAACTGCTCCTAACCCCAGGGGCTGAATGGCTCAGGGAACAGCTGAGTTTAAACTATTCTTATGCAGGGGGCAGGCTTCTCCCTCCCTCAGCCAATCTCCTTTTCTTACCGGTCCTCTGTACCTGCCTGTGCAGGCTTACCTTCACCTCTGTACGTTATGTGCCTAACTGGAGAAACAAACATTTTGGAATAACAGTTTAACTTGGTTTCCCCCAAAGGACCATGCATGCTGTTGGAGTAATGCCTGAGCATTGGACTCCCTGGTTTGATCTCTATCTGTGAGGAAAAAGAAGTTGCCAGAATCTGTCAGTTTAAAAAAAAAAAAAAAAAAAAAGCTGTTCTCCCCCCTGCCCCAGGTGCTGTATCTCAAAAAACCCTTGGTCAAATAGCCCCAAATGTATATCACTAATAGACCACTATGCTTCCATGAGGCACACCAAATTTCAAGGGAGTGAGTAACCACATAGGTTTTAAAGCACTTAGAGTTGAGCTTTAAACGGAAAGCTGGTCTGAACCTTAATTTATAGCTAACTTTTGTTCTGTTGTAATAAGCATTCGGTATTGTCAGGTAATTTTATCAATTTTTTTTTTTCATTTTCAGGGTTTGAAATGGGAGGGAGATGGTTTTTGGTAAAGAGGGTACTATTTTATGTCCCGATGAAATTGAGTCCAGAGTTGACTAAACTGTGAGCTGCAGAAAATCACCATTTCTACCTGTTTAATTTATTACCCACTTTCCAACTTCTGCTGCAATTGAGGCTTACAAATGAGGCAGGGATTCTGCAGACAACTGTTTCCTTCACTGCATAACATTGCCTCATTTACTATCCATTCTGTGCAATGAATGAGGGAAAGGCCCTGTGGAAAAACTATGTAATCATGTAATTGAAGTCTGTGGGTAAAATTCTCAGAGCTCCTCCTATTCCATTTTAAAAGTTCCTTAGTGACTTAGACACTTAGGAACCTAAATCTCATTGACTTTCAATCAGGCTTAGGCTTTTCAGTGCCCAAGTTACTTTTGAAAATGAAACTTACTCCTAAGTCACTTAGATGTGCTTTTTTTTTTTAATTTTACCCTATAACAAAATGTATACCTATGTATACTTAATTCTAGCACTTCATAACTTGTGAGTTCTTGACCTACTTTCTCTTGTGGGTCTTTGTTCCTCTTCTGATGCAATATTCAGCCAATTTTTATGAGTACTTTTTATCATTTTCCTAACATCTGAGCTGACTTCTCTAGTTTTTTCTTTGTGAAATGCACATTGCTAATCTCAAGGGAAAGACTCTGACTGAGAATGTATGGTGTAGCAAGAAGAATTGGAACTGTGACCTCTTTCTCCTTGTGAGGTGATGGTGTTTCAGTTTTGGTTTTAGAAACTACTTTGTATCCTACTGACAGTAGCAAAGTCATACCTGGTGAAAAGTTAAGTTTTAAAACTTATTAAAGAGCTGACGGATTTATTTAGTGCCAATTTCTATCTAAAATGTCTGAAATTGTTTTTTTTTCATGCATATTGTTAGAAAGGGATGAAGATACTGAACATCTATTACTAGAAATGTGATGTAAAAATGTAAATAGGTATATAGGTATGAAAAGGAGAAAAACTGAAACAATGCATACAGTGCTTTGAAAGTATACTATGTTTTAATAAAAATCTGTCTTTGAAATTTTGGGGTTTTCTTTGTGCATGTAGTGACTTTTCTAGTCAAAAGCAGAACTGCCATTCAAGTGTATTAAATAGCCTGTAATATTTGCCACATAGAGTTAGACCACTGCTGGTCCATCTAGTCTGAGGATTTTCAAAGGAGGGGAAAACTGTGGTGTAGTGCAGTTAGTCAGCTGTGCAATGCCATATGGGCATGCGTGTGTGTGTGTGCGCGCGCGTGTGTGAGAGACAGAGAGAGAGAGAGAAGGATCTGGGCAAGTGATCAACGTATATAACCTGAAATATGAAATCTGATTACTGCCATAATTGTTACGGTTTGCATAATTGCAAATGTTATCACTCTTTTTAGGATTATTGAATCCTCTTCAGCTGCAGTAATAGACTATTGCTAAAACAACAGATTTTCAAACTTATAGTGCTCACTCTTTAAAAGTCCTCTCATCCTGCAGAGAAGGGTAAGGGTGTGTGTGTGTGTTTTTTTTTTTTTTTTTTTTTTTAAGAAATACAATGGTAGGAAATTCTCTACAGTGCAGGAGGAATTCTAAAGGCCTGGGACTATGGGTCTATACTCTAAGCTTTAGAATCATGCAGTTTTTCTTCTGTAAATAAGATGGTATAGTGACAGCCAAAGAAAACATACAGTGGTTGTATATGGAACAGAAAAAAGTCAATCTTTATTTAAAAAATGAGCAGAAGTTATTTGAGGAAACAGGCACAATTAATTGAATTTTATAGAATAAGATGCTAAAATGAGACTGAAAGACCAAATAATTGCAAAATCTTGGTTTTGACACCTCCTCTCTTTTCTACTTCTCCACCCCTTTAATTACTACAGTTTTTGACAAATTATGGAAATTAAAATGTAAATTGAATGAGATCTATGCTGCTGGGAGGTGAAATGACTTTTCTATTCAAAAGCACTCTATTTGCCTTTGTGTTTTTATCTACTACCGTTACCCCAGACAAAAAAAGTATTATATAAACATATATTATTAATGGTGATACAAAAGGAAAGTGCTTGCCCTTGATTCCCTCTAGTGAATGTCAAGATACTTGAAGATGGAAGTGAACAGTAAACCCTAAATGTTCAAAGCAGTAGATGATGGTATAGCCATGAAACTCACTTTGGTTTTAATGGATGTTTGTGCAGCCACAATTATCCACAAATTTGAAAAAGTAGATTTGAATATCTTCTAGTATTATTTTCAGTAAACATTAGAGGTTCTAGCACAATGATACATATATAGTAGTGCCAAGCCTTTTTACATAGTGTACCTTCCCTTGTACACAGACGTATTTCCAACACAGATACTTCCCCCTGTGGTATTTTTGTCAAATGTGTATTCATTTAGATGAATCACCCCTGCTCCCAGTTTAATTTTAAATATAAAATGTAAAATATCAGGATTTATTACACCTTTTATTACCTGCTATTCAATCTATGTGGTTAAATATAATGAAATGTCGTCTCATTTGTTTCTGTATTTACTTACAGTCTCCTCTTGATGGCCACATTACTGTATTTTTTCCAAGCAGGTACAATGCCCTGGGAATGTGATAACAGCATTTTGCCTTACATAGCATATAGCAGAAATTGGTCTGTTCTCCATGGATCGCTTGGAGTGTTGTCATGGCTCATTATTCATGATGGAGCTTGACAGCTGCAAGGTTAAACATGCTGCTGAAAAAAATAAAAGCAGCACATTTTTGTGTCTATGGGAGTTGGGCTTGCAAGGGTAGCAGTATAGGCTTTTTTTGTTTGGCACAGTTGCATGTCTAAACATTTAAAAACCCCTTTTATTTTCTTTTATTAGCTCCCAAGAGCTCCTGGAGTAATTTTCATTGCCCTCAGTAGCACCAGATGCTGGGGGCAGACTGTCTGACATGAAGTTTCAGGGTCAAGTCTGTTGCTGAGCTCCACATCCTTGTGTAGCCAGTTGTTTCAAAATTAACTATGTACAATAGTTTAAAAAATAACTGAATCTCATCCATGCAGGAATGAAAACACACAGACTTCCTGCTTAGAACTGGTGGAAAATGCTGACTTACTCTGCAGAACTAGGTTCTGTTGGGAGTCTGGATTCTCCAAAGCAGGTGGTATAATGGAATAGAACAATTCTTCGCAGAGCCATTGTGCCAGCTTGAATGTAGAGAACATACAACATATGTCATGACAGAGTCTATCCTACCTCTGCAAGCATAAATAGTAGGGTAGGTATTTTTGTTCATAGTAACCTATGAAGCCTTCAGCTATTTTAGCTTATAAGTTAACAGGGCTTGATAATATAAGCTGGTGGGTTCTGTCACTGTCTGGTGCACCAAAGAAGACTGTCCAGCCATGTTCTTCCAGTTTTTTCTGTTAAGAGTGTTACCCTAAGAGCCCCTCAGTGCCAACTAGTAGAGGGCCGTCAATACTGTAACTCATATCAGGCCGGACATACTCATTACCCCCAATGCACTGTTGTCATATGTATCTAAAAGGTGTCATATGATGTCTCGTGAAAACTGCTGGACCCAAAAATCGTTATGTGATGTGTCTAAGTTATATATAGGGCCCCTACCAAATCCACAGTCCATTTTGATCAATTTCACGGTCATAGGATTTAAAAAATCATACATTTCATTATTTCACCTATTTAAATCTGAAATTTCATGGTATTGTAATTGCAGGAGGTGTTGGGGGGAGTGCAAGGTTGTTGAAGGGGAGGTTACACCTTTACCTCTGTGCTGCTGCTGGTGGAGGCACTGCCGTCAGGGCTGGGCAGTTGGAAAGTGGCAGTTGCTGTCTGGGATCCCAGCTCTGAAGGCAGAGCTGCTGCCAGCAGCAAGAGTGGCATGGTATGGTATTGCCACCCTTCTGTGCTGCTGCCTGCAGAGCTGGGCCCTCTGTAAGCAGCTGCCATGCTCCAGCTGCCCAGCTCTGAAGGCAGCAGCACAAGAAGTAAGGGTGGCAATACCATACCCTTACTTCTGCAGTGCTGCTGGTGGAGTGCTGCCTCTAGACTTCAGTGTGTGCCACGATCAGTGAAGCACTCTGATTCACTAACAAGCCCTCTTCATAAATTCTGCCTTCTGGAATTGGACAAAGGTGACTCGTTACCTCCTTGGAAAACTCGGCCAAAAGCTGTTCTCTGGCCATCCAGCTCTGAAGACAGCACAGAAGTAAGGGTGGCAACACTGCTACCCCCTTAAAATAACCTCGCAACCCCCCTGCAATTCCCTTTTGGGTCAGGACCACAATTTGAGAAACGCTGGTCTCACCCATAAAATCTGTATATTATAGGGTAAAAGCACACAAAAGACCAGATTTCATGGGTTGGGAGGACCAGATTTCACGGTTCATGATGCGTTTTTCATGGCAGTGAATTTTGTAGGGCCCCAGTTATATTTGTGTGATTAAAATGTGCTTGGGAGGCAGTGCATAAATCAGGCCTGTTCTAGACAAAGCAATGTGGATTCACCTGTCTGACTGGCTTGATTACAGAGAAACAGTGAAAGTACATTTATGTGTAAGGTAAACAAAGCAATTAAGCTAACAATCAACAGAGGAGAGAGTTTAGTGAGCCCACTGCGGGTTTGAGTCTGCTGCACCCCCAGAAAGTCTTCTGACTTTTGAGACAAAGACAGTGAACATTGGAAAATATAAAGGGGAGCAAAATCCATCACTTAAGAGACATAGGGAACTGCACCCTCTGAGCCTGTGAAAGTTGTATTCTCTTGGCTTGAGGGGCAGGAGTTGCTGATAACTTCTGTAAGTTAGAAGCTGTTTTTGGCAAAGATGTAACTTCCTAGAATTAAGTTTAGTCACTAGAAAAAGCGTGTTTTGTTTTGTTTGTAACCTTACTTATCTCTTTATCTCTTGCTTAGTATCACATAAATCTCTGTTCTTTGTTAATAAACATATTCTTAGTTTTACTAGAAACCACTTCAGTTCTATTATATTGAGATATAAAGTCAGTCTTCAGCTAACCTAACAGGCTCATGTGTACACTGTCTCTTTGGAGGTGCAGACTTAATAATTTCCATGAGTGTCCAGTGCAAGGGACTGGACACCACAAGGGATCTTGGAAACTGGGGTTCACTGATTGTTACCTGCAAGGCAACGTTTGGATTGGCAGAGTCTCAAAGAGTTTGCTGGGGAGACAGATGGTTATGACCGGGAACTGACACACAGTATAATCTCCTATAAAACTCTCTTGCTAAGGCAGAGGGATAACACAGTGGTTTACGGTTCTGGGTGTCCTGAACAGAATGTCACACAGGGCTTAAAGTTTAATTTATCTACTTCTGCAGGCCATCTGCCTGGAAGTCAAGGAGAGTCCGTCTGTTCTCTTCTCCTTATTAGCTTGGTCCCAACTCTCCTTAAAGACCAATCACCCTTTGACAGGTAGTGTCAGTACTTGGAAGATTCTAGTCCAAGGAATTCATAGGTATTGAAAAAGGTGTTGCTTATTAAGTAGCTGCTACTCTTTCTTATGCAGCAGCACTGAACAATGCCATGGTATGCTATTACAGGTGCTTTTAGCAGCACAGCACAGTATTCCCTGTTAGAGGATATCTAAGATGGAGGTCTTGAGCACTTAAGTTCTGATGTCACTTTTTGCAAGAGCAGAGGTGGGTTAACCCCAATCTTCTGGCCAAGTTATTACTTGGATCATTACATTCTGCCTCCCTAAGTTTCTCCCTGTAGTTTAAATTGGATGAGGCGTTGAAATAGATCTCTATGTCTGTATATATATCATAGTTTTGTACTAAACATATGAGCCAGTTTGATCTTAAGGTATGTAATTTTTGTTGGAAGAGCTGTTTACAGCTGAGGGTGAGCAAAATCCACATTGTATATATTGTTTTACTAATGGCCTGAAAGGGACTGTGTGATGTTCTAGTAACAAAGACTTGTTTGCAAGGTGTTCATTTCAACAGGCTGTAGAGGTGAAGGAAAGATAATTGTTTTTTTTGGGAGGAGGGAATATGCACTTAAGAGGACTTTTTTGGAAATGGGCTTTTGAAGAATATACAGCCTGGGGTCCATGCCTGGTTCAGGATAGGAGGATACAGGAGTCTGATTAAACTGGTTTTGGTGGTAATATCTTTTTAAAACATCCATATACGCTTGAGAATGAAAAAAGATCTTTAGTACTGTATAAAATGTCCAGTCAAACAAGGTTATTAAGTAAGGGGCTTGTGACACAGAAGGGAAAGACCTTCTGGCACAAGAGCGAAACAAATAATCTTGGGATCATGTGGCTTAACACTGAGGTAGCAGGGTGAAAGCAATTTGTCTTGGGGTTTGTGGGCCAAAAAGGGCTTCTTGCTATGTAAGATTTTCAGGTATGTTAAGCAGTGCTTTGTACTGTAGGCTTAAAGACAACGTGGAGATACTTTTTATAATCAGCTAGGCAAACTTTCTTTGACTCTCCTTTCTTTCTTGGATTTTTCTTTCTCTATTTCTATAATTTGCCAGCTAGATCTGTTCTTTCTTAAGAAAACATGCATGGATCCTTGTCATAAACAGATAGTTAAGGGTTAATGCCTCTTTTACCTATAAAGGGTTAAGAAGTTCACCTAGCGTATCTGGCACCTGAGCAGAGGAACCAATGGGGGAACTAGATGTTTCAAAAGGGAGGAGGGAAGTTTTCCTTTGTTTAGAGTTTCAGTTTCAGCCAGAGTGAAAAAGATCAAGGAACCAGCCTCTTATCAGAGTAGTAAGTTTTAGAAAGGAATAAATGGGTTTATGTTTATTTTCTTTGTAACTTGTCTTGGTACCATTAAGGGAATTATCAAATTTGGGTATTCTTGTGTGTATTAAGATTTTTGCCCAGGGGAACATCCTCTGTGTTTTGAATCTGTTGTCTGTGAGAGTAACTAGTATGCTAATCTCTCCCAGAGGGTTTTCTTTTACCTTTCTTTTCTTTAATTAAAAGCCTTTTTCTTAATACCTGATTGATTTTTTCCTTGTTTTTAGATCCAAGGGGATTGGATCTGGATCCACCAGAAGTTGGTGGGAGAAAGGAGGGGGGATGGTTAATTTCTCCTTGTTTTAAGATCCAAGGGGTTTGGATCTGTGTTCACCAGGAAATTGGTGAAGTCTCTCAAGGCTACCCAGGGAGGGGAAGGTTTTGGGGGGGAAAGAGGGTGTTCCAGACACTGAGAAATCTGGATGGTGGCAGCAAGACCAGATCTAAGCTGGTAGTTAAGTTTAGAACTTCTCATGCAGATCCCCCACATCTGTACCCTAAAGTTTAGAGTGGGGAAGGAACCTTGACAATCGTGTTTTTTTCTTTAACAAATATAAATGACTTTTTGAAAAGGAAGGAGCTGCATGGTTTCCAGTTTCATAGTTGACACTGAGATCAATAAGAGAGATTAAAAAAAACTTTAGTGCTCATGAAAAGTATGACTAGAGACTGAGCTATACTGTCCACCAAACAGATACAGCACAAGTAGCAGCCATGTAAACTTTTCAACTCTGTCCCAAAAATTGGCCTCTCTTTAAGAGACCAGTTCTATAGGACAGAGAGAACTTCAGTGTCCATATCCAGTTAGGCTTTCACTTTCCTGCTGAAACTACCAGCTAGGATACCATATTGCAAACACTGAGGGTGGCTTCAGTTAATTAAGTTACATTGCGGCAACCAATTCATTTTATGTAGAATGCAAAGGAGTCATCCAGATGGTACTGACTATGTGGCTGTCAGTCTGGACAGGATTTGAATCAGTAGTGACTTAAAGGGATAGCTCAGTGGTTTGAGCACTGGCCTGCTAAACCAAGGGTTGTGAGTTCAATCCTTGAGGGGGCCACTTAGGGATCTGGGACAAAAATCAGTACTTGGTCCTGCTAGTGAAGGCAGGGGGCTGGACTTGATGACCTTCCAGTTCTGTCAGATAGGTACATCTCCATTTATTATTATTATTTATTATAAAGGTTTCCTTATCCCACTTTCAGTCCATTAACTACCTGCCTAATCATCATCATGGCAAATCCCAAAGGGACATGGTCTCATGGGGTGGTCTGTTTGTATATTCAGTTTGTCCATCACTGGCAATATTGTTACGTGCCGAAGCTTTTGATGCCCGTGTGATTGCCACCTGTGCAGCAACAGTCCTTGGTACACACACTTTGGAATTCATTGGTTTTCCATTTTAATAATACGTCCATACCAGAAAAGCTGCCAAACCTCAATCAGTGCTGATGTAGATGGTTGCTGGGTTCATCTTAAAATCTCATTTCTCATCGTGTCCTGCCACTTCATATAGAGCAGCTAATGAAAACATCTAGAGAATCTAGAACATCAATCCAGTGTTTTTCAACCTTCCTCAGTGCATGCATTTCATTTCTGTATCATAGAGTTGGTGTAACTATGGTTCTTAGATCTGGAGCTTCATGGTGAGCTTGATGTCCTGACATCTCCTCAGAGGCTGCTGAAGGGCCTGGAACAAGGTAGCAGCTGCTGCTATATGAATGTCCAAATCTTTCAAGTGTCCAGTGCAGTATTAACCTGTCTGGATGGAATATCAAGCTGGCAGCAACTGTAAAATACTTGAGTGGTGTTATAGAATCATAGAAATGTAGGGCTGGAAGGGACCTCGAGAAGTCATCAAGTCCAGCCCGTTGTGCTGCACCAGGACCAAGTAAAGCTAGACCAACCCTGACAGGTGCTTGTCCATATTGTTTTTAAAAGCTTCCATTAATGGAGACTCCACAATGTCCCTTGGAAGCCTATTCCAGAGCTTAACTACCCTTTAGTTAGGAAGTTTTTCTCAGTATCTAACCTAAATCTCCCTCGCTGTCGATTTAAGCCCATTACTTTTTACCCTACCTTTAGTGGACATGGAGAACAATTGATCTGTCATTTATAACAGCCCTTAAGATATTGGAAGACTGATACCAGGCTGCCCCTCAGTCTTCTTTTCTCAAAACTAAACATGACCGGTTTTTTCAACCTTTCCTCATAGATTTTCGAAATCTTTTATCATTTTTATTGCTCTCTTCTTGACTCTTTCTAGTTTGTTTGCATCCTTCCCAAATTGTGGTGCCCAGAATTTGGACACAGTACTACAGCTGGGGCCTCACCAGGGGTGGTGTCAACCCATTGGGAGCCCTAAACAGGAATATCCCCCCCCCCCAGTACATACTAAAGAAATGAATATGGGCTCCACTTAAGCTGTTTCGGGCCCTAAGCAATTGCTTAGTCTGCTTATGTCTGCCACCGGCACTGGGCCTCACGAATGCCAAGTAGCACAAACGATTACCTCCTGTGTCTTAAATACAGTACTCCTATTAATACACCCCAGAATCATATTAGCCTTTTTTGCAGCTGCATCACATTGATGACTCATTCAGTTTGTGGTCCACTGTAACCTCCAGATCATTTTCAGCAGTACTACCATCTAGATAGTTATTCTCCATTTTGTAGTTGTGCATTTTATTTTTCCTTCCTAAGTGAAGTACTTTGTACTTGTCTTTAGTGAATTTCATCTTGTTGCATTCAGATCAATTCTCCAATTTGTCAAGGTCATTTTGAATTTTAAACTTGTCCTCCAAAGTGTGTGCAACCACTCCCAGTTTTCTGTCAGCTGCACATTTTAAAAATATACTCTATACTCCATTATCCAAGTCATTAACAAAAAATATTATATAATACTGGACCCCACTAAATACGCTCTCCCAACTTGACAGCAAACCACTGATAACTACTCTTTTTTAGTGTGGTCTTTCAACTGGTTATGCACCCACCTTACAGTAAATTCATTGAGACCACATTTCCCTAATTTGCTTATGAGGTGTCTTGCGGATCGATGTCAAAAGCCTTACTAAAACCAAGGTATATCACATCTACTGTTTCTCTCCCATCCAGTAGGCCAGTAATCCTATCAAAGAAAGAAATTAACTTGGTTTGGCATGGTTTGTCCTTGACAAATCCATGTTGGCTATTCCTTATAACCCTATTATCCTCCAGATGCTTACAAATTGATTGTTTAATAATTTGCTCCACTATCTTTCCAGGTATTGAAGTTAGGCTGACTGTTTTTTAGATCCCTGGGTCCTCCTTATTCCCCTTTTTAAAGATAGGTACTATGTTTGCCCTTTTCTGGTCTTCTGGGACTTCTCTCATCCTCCAGGGGTTCTCAAAGATAATTGCTAACTGCTCTGAGATTGCTTCAGCTAGTTCCTTAAGTACCCTAGGATGAATTTCATCAGGCCTTGCTGACTTGAACACATCTAACTTATCTAAAAATTCTTTAACCTGTTCTTTTCCTATTTTTGACTTGCATTCCTTCCCTCTGGTTGTCGATATTAATTATGTATGAGTATCTGGTCATCGTTAACCTTTTTAGTAAAGTCTGAAGTAAAATAGGCATTAAGTACTTCAGCTTTCTTGATGTCATCAGCGATTAGCTCTCCTTCCCCACTAAATAGAGGATCTATACTTTTTTTTTCATTTTTCTCTTGCTCTTAATGTATTTAAAGAACCTCTTTTTGTTGCCTTGCTGGCTGTAACTCATTTTGTGCCTTGACCTTTCTGATTTTGTCCCCACATACTTGTGATGTTCTTTTGTACTCCTCCTTATCAATTTCATCATGTTTCCACTTTTTGTAGGGTTCCTTTTTGATTTTTCGGGTAATTGAAGAGCTCCTAATGGAGCCACATGGGCATGTTACAATTCTTCCTAACTTTCCTTTGCATCGGAATAGACACTGCTGCGTTATAATCTCGAAAGAGGTCTAAATGCATATGGCAGTGAGCAAAAGACTTGCAAGTAGAAGGGTCAAGGCAAATTCCCCACTCTGGCACTTCAAGTGTAGAAGGTGGGGTTCCGCAAGGATTCTAAAAATTAATACTGGCCACTCTAGGCTTATATTAAACCCTCAAAGTTACAGCTTTTCTCTGACCTTGGATGGGTAGATGCTGCCATCACCCAAGTGAGGAACCCCTTTGAGAGCCCAGGAAGGTGCACTGGGGGATTCCTTTCTGTGGAGTACCCTCAAGCCCTTTCATCCCTCCCTCCAGGGAAAAGCTGAGAGAGAAGAAAAATGGAAATCAGCTCTTGCCACCAGCTAGTTAAACAACATGTGCACAAACCTATTAAGATACAAAAATTCAATTCTGTTCTAAAAAAAGGTAAATTTTATTAATAAAAAAAGAAAAAATACGTCTGGGAACTCAGGCTATTGCTAGATTTTAAAAGAGCAACTACAAGGATTAAGCATCAAGAATAGCTTTCTTGAGGTCCAACTTAAAGGTTACAAGCAAAACAAAAACACCTGGGGTTAGCACGGAGGAATCCACAAGCCATAACAAAATAAAAGGGATAAACCTAATCATGTCTTCCTAGACATTTCCTGATCTACTTACATATCGGGGGTTTTAAATGAGTAGTTTCTAGGTATGATACTGATGATTTTTTTCATACCTGGCCCAAGCTTCTTACAGCATAGCTCTATCTTGTCCATTTCTCCCTGGGAGAACAACAGCAGACAGAAAAAAATGGAGTCTTGTTTCAATTTTAAAAAGCTTTAGCCTTCCCATTGGCTCTTTTGGCCATCCTTTTACCTCTGCATAGCAGTGAGACTTTATAACCCTTTACAGGTAGAGCAATTGGAGAACAGCTACCAAGAGGGATTTTACAGCTACTGGCTGGCTGGGTGCCCATAAAGGGGAGCTACCCCCCCCACCCCATTTATCACAAGAAGTCAGTATCTATGACTGTTAAATTATTGGTTTAAGAAGAGTGAGCTGGAAAGCATAATATGTTCTTGAAATTGCATTTTGAAAGACACACAAGAAGGGAAACAGATTGTCCTTAGGCATACGCAGCATACACAGCTGCATAGGGCACCCGAAAATTTGGGTCACCCGTGGGTCTTAGTTTCTACCCTGACTGTTCCTGCAGGCTCCCACTACAGCAGGCTTTTGCAGCCTGGTGAGTCTGCCTTCGGAGGGGATCTAGTACTTAAAAGTGAAAAAGCCTGCCAGACCCTAGGGTATGTCTTCACTACCAACATTAAAGCACTGCGACGTCTGGCTGTGTAGTCGGGGCTGTAAAAAAACCCTACCCCCACCAGGGGAGTAGCTACCAGTGCTGAAACTTGCATTGCTCAGGGGCATGTTTTTCTGAGTGAGAAAGTTTCAGAGCTGTAAAATGGCAGTGTAGACAAGGCCCTATTAGCACAACATTGAAACTGTTAAAGAGCCATTCGAGTGGTAATGAAGCCATTTAACAGGCATTTTCCAACCCCCAGGTATATACTGTCAGTTTCTGAATTTACTGACAAAAACAGTTGTGGATTACTGTAATATTTACTCAGAACATATTAGTCTACAGGACCTTAGTTTAAAATTTGCTTTAAAAATATTTCATTAGCGTGTTGCTGAAGATTATAAAATCACATCTCTAAAAAAAATCCTTGCATACATTTTTAGATGCACAATCTGAGTATTCATTTTTAGCCTTAAATGCTTGGATCTTTAGATATAGTTTTTTAAATAAATCCTTCAAAAGTCCACCTTGATCTAAAATACACATGTGAGCCTGAGCTGCCATCGAGTGTAGGGGCACTAGTTTAATAATACTGCATAGGGCCCCATAAATTCTAAGAATGGCCCTGAAGGGAAGGAAACAGCAGTAACCCCCCCCCCAAAAGTATTTAAGGCCTGATTATCAGAGGTTTTGAGCACCCCAAATTTCAATTGAAGTCAGAGGGAGCAGCAGATGTTCAGCACCTTTGAAAATCAGGCCCTTAAAGTTTAATGTCAACAGCAACAAAATAAGGGCATAAAGTGCATCAATATTTATAAATCTAGGTAGATAATGATTCCCCTTGAGTTAATCCAGATTTGGAGTCTTGGATGCAGTATTGGGTACTAAGCCTAAAGGATATTTAAGGCTAAATTGGGGCTCAAAATACTTGAAGAAATCTTGAAGTCCTTGGGGTTGTGCATGTAAAAGTGATGGCAGAATTTGCCCTGTTTTGTGTGGGTGCTGGGATGGGGAGGAGGGCATGAAGTGTGCCCAACTAATGCACTTGGTGGCACTTCACAGCCGTGATGGCATGAAATCAACTGGTACTGAAGGATATCCAGATTTACTGGCCACTGTGCATTTGCTGTGCTTGGTGGCAGATGCTGTACTGGCTGCAACTTTCTAAAATATTATTGTGGGTGGGTATTATCCCCAGTGCCTCTGAGCCATGGTGTTCTGTAATGACAGCATGACTCCTGAACCTTCCACATGGTCACTACTGTTCAGTTTCCCCCACCCCTGGAGTTCATTTTAGGTGACTTAGGGCAGGATTTTGTGCTTGGTGTTTTAGGGCTTGTCCACAGCAGTTGAACCACTGTAACGCTTCAGTGTAGACCCTACCTATGCCGATGGGAGAAGTTATCCTGTCAGCATAGGCAATCCACCTCCCCAAAAGACTGGTAGCTAGGTTGACATAAAAATTCTTATATTGACTTAGCCCTGTCTACGTGAGGACCTACGTTGGTTTAACACAGCTCTAGGGGTCTAGATTCTTTACACTCCTGACCAACGTAGTTAAACTGACCTAATTTGCTAGTGAAGATCAGGCCTTGTTCCCTCACTTTGGAAAGCATTCATAGATTTTTCTTCTTCTTCTGGATGTTAGCTAAGGAATCATAATGGAAGCGGCTTTAGTCATACAGTATCTTGCCTAAACCATCCAGCCTTAATAGTGCCAGGAGACTATTTCATTTTGTGAGATTCTTGTGCTCCCTCTTCCTTAGTTGTGGCCAAGACTACATCTTGTGCTTCTGAGAGTTGTTTGGGGGGGGGGGGAAGGGGGCAAGAAAGTTTGCTGAAGTTTTAGCATCTCTTCTGCTTGGAAGCTGACAATACACCCAGCCATCCACTGCCTAAAACTGCCACCCTGGGTGACCCCAGTCTTATAGTAAAGCTGTATGTCCCAATTCATGATGCAGCCATGTTGTTCTCAGCCTGAATAACCTTATAACAACCACCACCACCACAACATAAGCAGTTCTGTATAATTTAGTAGACTCCTTGCTGAATTTTTTTTGGGGGGGAAGACTGTAGCATTCTGAGGTGTAACTTACAACAATTAGTGTTACCATTCAAATGGACAGTTCCTGCTGACTGAACAACATTGCCCTCCAGTTGCCCAGTCTTTTAAACTTTGACTTCCAAAAGCATGTACCAGATTTCTGTGAAACAAGAATGTCTCATCCCACTGATATTTTAGAGCAGTGTTGACGGATGAGTAGGGTTTCTATGATGAACTGATTGATGTGGTGTTTAGTAGCACAGGAGAAAAGGCAAAATGGCCCAATGTAAAAATGAAGGCTTCCTTCAGCAAGAGCACAAGCCAGGGATCAAATTAAGTAAAGACTAAGCTTCCTGGAATGTTTCAAGAAGCTTAACTCACCTCAGCGTCATTTTAGAGAGTAAATGTAAGGAGCCTAAACATTTGGCCATTTCAAGCATCTAACATAGAATCTTCCAGCTAATGCGCTGCTGGTTTTCCACTGTCTAGGGAATTGCTGCTGGCAATTAACCATGATAAATCAGCAGGAGATTCCTCGAGGGAATGCTCACAGGCTTAACTGGTAGCAGCAGATGTGGGGTGCTGGCTGTATGGGAGAAGGGCTTTAACTCTTGGTTTACCAGAAGCTGTGCAAGGTTCATCCGTCTTTGAACTATGATTATATCAAAGGTATCATGCACAAATCCCAGTGGTTCATATAGCTCTGTACAAAAGCCCAGTGAGACTAAAGTGCTGTGGAGTCTCTATTAGAGAGGGAGCGCTGATGATTTGGAAAGTACAGAAGAGGGCAACAGGAATGCTAAAAGCCCTTAAAGATTATAATTAACCCTACATTTTAGTCATGGGTATTTTTAGTAAAAGTCACGGGCAGTAAACAAAAAATTCACGGCCCGTGACCTGTCCATTACTTTTACTATATACCCCTGACTAAAACTTGGGGATGGGGTGTGCCTAGGGGTGCTGCGGGTGCTGAGGGAGGGCGTGGTGTGGGTGCTGGGGGGGGGCAGTGGCGATGTGTAGCCCAGCACCGTTTTTTTAACACTTAGAAGATAACTACATAATGGATGAAAAAAGACAGCAACAGGAAATGTAACTGTAAACCCATTTTAAAAATTGAAGAGCAAAACACTAGTGCATACAAATTTTAAATAACTGTGTGGGCCTAGATACTCTTTCTTTCTGTCCATCCACTGTACTTAATCTTAATACTAGGACTGGACTTTTATCCTGGACATAGGGTGACCAGATGTCCTGATTTTATAGAGACAGCACCGATTTTTGGGTCTTTTTCTTATATAGGCTCCTACTACTCCCCACCCCCTGTCCCCAGATTTCACACTTGTATGTGAGCAAGTATATGAGGTGATAAGTTGAACAAACTGACTGGGGAGCTGCAGAATGAGATTCTAGGCTGTGTAGGAGGATAATAAAGAACAGGAGAAGCTCGGTGACAAGGTTGTCACAACACAAGGGACCAGATCAGTGAACTCTGCATGACTTTTTCCTAGAGTTGCAGTCTTAATGGTTATTAAATGAGAAAACTGAGTGCCACTCACACCGCTTTTGATGATAGCCTCCAAAGCAAGGTAACATGGTATACTATGAACTTGGTAGAGCAAATGAAAAAACTCTTTAATTGTAAACTAAATTCCACTCTCTCTAGGCTTACAAAAGTAACAACAAGAGAAATTAAATCTTACTAAACTAAAAACGTTGGATTCAATGCAACTAACCTGTGAAGAAATATAAATACAGTATCTAAATACTGAACAGTCCTCTCTTCAACTCTCCTCCTTATGTGTATTATCTAGACTAGTGTTTAAAGGCATGTGGTGAATATGTATTGGCTAACGTGTCCTAAAAGACAAAGCACGCATGCTAAGCTGCTTGAATGAGAGCCTGCGTGGGAGCCCATGATTTAACTCAACCAGTGTAGTACCTGCAAGTCTACACTGCCTTATCTACACTAGATTTGTAAACACACATGAGCTAACAAGTGTTTAAAACAAGACTTTTAAATCTGAGTGTAGGCAAGGAACAGTTTGGGGGTGTTTTATTTCTCAGTTTTGGCTATCATGTCACAAGACTGTCAGGTAGGGTTAGTCTTGGATTGTAGGTACATTTATTAATTATTTAATTTCTTCAGTTAAAATGTTTTCATTTCTGAGAGTAATGATAGAAAAAGAGTAGCACAGATCACTTTATATGGCAATATTCCACCACAAAGGATGATGTAGGACAGAGCTAATGCATTTAGATAGACTGTCCAATCTTTTAATTAAATCATGCAGTATTTAAAAAGAAAAAATGCTGAATTGAGCAATGAAAGAAAGAAAGGGGAAGTGAGAGCGATTGGATCAGAATAGTAGCTGATATCATTGTCAGGTTCATTTCAGGTTTTATATTTTTTATTTTTGCTATTGTAGGCTTTTGGGTTACTCTAGTTACTGAAATTATGATCAGCAAAAGAGTTCTATGAGAGAGTAATTCTGAGTCAGCTAAATGCTTGAGCTTTGAACCGGCTACTGATTTGGAATTTTAAATTTATTTTACTGTTGGGAGGTACAAATTTGACTTGTGAAATAAAGTTGTGGCTTTTGTGATAGACCCAGGCCAGATGGGTACAGCAGAATAGCAGAAGGCAGATATACTGGCCACTGGATTAACAGTTTTCTGTTCCCTGACTGATCAGAGCAGGGGCTGCTCCAGGCTGATGAGAACACCTGACTCTAATTAACCTGCGAAGAGTTAATATGACCACCTGACTCTAATTAAGGCCCTGCTGATAAAAAAGAGCTCACTCCAGTCAGACAGGGGAGAGCCAGGGAGCCAGAGGAGAGGAAGTACGGCTGAAGGGCTGGTTACTGAAGACACCCTCAACTATCATTAAAGCACCCGTAAGGTAAGGGTGAAGACGAGAGAAGCAGGAGAGCTGTGGGGAAGTGACCCAGGGAAATGTAGCAACTCTGGCAGTGAAAGGTTGGCTGCCAACAACTGCTACCATTAGGGTCCTTGGGTCGGAACCCGGAGTAGAGGGTGGGCCCGGGTTCCCCCAACCCACCACTACAGGAACATCTCCTGGGAGGGGAAGTCAGACCCCTGTCAGGACAGGAGGCTGAACAGAGACTGTGGGAGTTCTCTCACCAACCTCCTTGCAGGCCTATGATGAAAAGGGCTCAGTAGACTGTAACCCTGGTCCTAGAGAGAGAAGGGATACATGGAGGGTCACAGTGAGCCACTGAGGCTAGCATAAACTGCCTAGAAGCACAGGACCCACAGGAGCAAGGTCAGAGCTCTGCCACAACTGGAGCCCTTTTTATAGTATCAGCAGGGCCTTAATTAGAGTCAGGTGGTCACATTAACTGACTGGCCTCACCTCACTCTTTGCAGGTAAATTAGAGTCAGGTGTTCTCATTACCCTGGAGCAGCCCCTGCTCTGGTCAGTCAGGGAACAGAAAACTGTTAATCCAGTGGCCAGTATATCTGCCTTCTGCTGTACTCAACTGGCCTGGGTCTATCACACTTTCTGTAAAGTAATTGACAGACATTATAATTATAAAATTATTTATTGGAGGATTACATTAGCTAAGTTTCCAGATTCAAAGGGCAAGAAGTCAGGAGGTTTTCATTTGAAGTAGCAGGAAGTTGAGATGAGAGGAAAAAACATACATACAAAATAAAGTATCACTGTTTGAAAATAAGACTATATAACCTTGAGAAACTGAACTGAAAATCTGAAATATAAATGTGTTTAGACTTAGATTATATCCATTAGGTTGATGGATTTCTCCTTATCTCATGGAGGGAAAAGAAACTAAGACTTCAGGCAATGAATCATTTTCATTTTCCTCTTCAGTATGGCTTATTCATGGTTTTTCTTATCCATGGGAAAATCAGTTGGGCAACCTCTCCACATTTGTAAAATAGTGCAATTTTTGAATGAGCAACATCACGGAGAAATGAAATATAAACCTTACATACAAGAACTAAACAAATTCTGTTTGATCTGGCTTTTTGTTCAGTTCAGAAGAGCTTTTTGCTTTTAAAGAGAAGTTTTAAAAAACACTTAGCATTTGGAAATTAATTTCTTTTATCATATCAGATGACTGTGAAATGTTCTTGTCTAACTTAGGGCATGTATACACGTACGTGCAGCATGTCTGGTGAAGACACTCCATGCTGATGGGGGAGAGCTGATGGGAATAAAACTATCTCTGTGAGCAGCAGAAGCTATATCTGCAGGAGAAGCTCTCTCGCTGACATAACGCTGTCCACACTGGCGCTTATGTTGGTGTAACTTGTGTCAGTCAGGGATATAAATAAACTACGCCCCTGAACGACACAAGTTCTGCCCACATAAACTGTACTGTGAACCTAGCCATAGAATTTTTCAAAATATCAACAGAAAACTTGGCTCAGTATTTTCATATTTCACATTCCAATTTTTTTTTGTCTTTCACAATTCTTTTCCATTTACTACCTGGGATTTATTGGATTTCACTAATACATACACTAACTTTTTTTTTTTTTTTTTGCAAGATTATTCAGAAGAAATACGTTGGCTGACAGTTTAGCAGGTTGTCTCTCCACAAACTTCCTTATTCTTGTGTCTAATAGAGAAGCCCACTCCCCTACCTGGGCTTCAGAGCCTGAGTCCCAACATCTAACAGTGCAATTTTTAGCGCTGTAGTGTGAGCTCCATGAGTCCAAGCCAATAGACCCAGGCTCCGAGAGATTCACTGCTGCAAGTTTTTGCTTGCCGTGTAGACAAATCTCTCTGTCTTTTTGCTTGTTTGGATGTAAACGTGATAACTTTTGAATGCTGTATCTGACCAATTTGAAAATGTCAGGGAATGTTCCAGAGACAAGATGGGTGAGGTAATATGTCTTACTGGACTAGCTTTTGTTGGAGAAAGAGACAGGCATTCGAGCCACACAGAGCTCTTCTTCAGGTCTGGAAAATGTACTCAGAGGGTCACAGCTAAGTACAAAGTGGAACAGACTGTTTAGTAGAAGTAGTTAGCACATATTTCAAGAGACCATTCAAGGTGAAGTGGCCCATTAACCTCTCCAGTCACAAGAGGAGAAGGGGGAAAAAAAAAAAAGCTGTGTGGGAGTGGCTTATATATTGTTGTAATAAACTATAAATCCAGTGTGTCAAGTCAGTTCATGATTTTAGTAGCTAGCAAAGTTACAAATTTAAGCTTGTCTTTTGAAGGTGTTGTGCAGGTTCTCTTGTGTCTCTAGTATCCTGGGACCAACATGGCTACACCACCACTGCATACAGGGCATGTTTCAATCACAGTGGGCAGAATCCTACTGATTTTCATTGAAACCTGGAAGAAGTGAAAATAGGGGATTCACTGAGCCCCTGGAATCTGATTAGCAGACCGAGGCTTGTTTTCACATACAGTGCTACAGCAGTGCAGCTGTGCTGCTGTAGCACTTTAGTGAAGATACTGCTATGCTGACAGGAGAGCGTCTCCAGTTGGTGTACTTAATCTACCTCCCCGAGAAATGGTATTACATGGGGGGGTTAGGTCGCTATAACTAGGTCGCTCAGGGATGTGGATTTTTCACATCCCTGAGTGATGTAGTTGTAGACCTGGCCCCAACAACTTCAACCAGCTCTGCTGTTAACTACAGATCAAAAAACTGGTTGATATGGCAGCCATTATCACATTCTAACAAAACAATACCCGCCACATCACCTGCCTAACATCCCAATACAATTTAAAATGATGACACCCCGAGTGTGTGTGTGTGCGCGCGTAAGTAAGTGGGGGCCATACGGAGTCCCACCCTGAGAGTGGGGAGGAATGAGGGGCACACAGAGCCTCTGGCATAGGGGAGAATGGGGGGCAATGGTATGGAAGGAGGAAATGTGGAGTACACAGAGGACAGAGCCCATGGCAGGTGGCTGAAGGGAGCATGGGTGGGGGGCGGACATAGAGCCCCCAGCGGGAAGGAGTGGGTGAGACCCTGGCATATGGAGGACACACAGAGCCCCGGATCTGGGGAAGGGGATAAGGGACTACAAAGAGTCCCTGAAATAGAGAGTGGGAGCTTGTGAGGAATGAAGGGATGTAAGGAGCCTCTGGTGTGTGCCTGCAGAAGCAACAACGAGCATGATGTACTTCACTCCCCAGTTAATCAGATCTCAAATAATCATGAGACTGGCCACAAAATCGTGAGATTTTATTAAAAAAAGATTAAATCTTGTTGTTTGGTTTATTAGATTTCTGAATCCTCCCCTGCCCACTCCCAGTGTGTGCATGACAATTAGTGTTGCCAGCTTTCAAAAATTTATAGTGAGGTGATTTTGGTCCCTGCTGCAGGAGCTCTTAGGAGGTTTCAGCTATGATTAAGGCCCTATTGTACTAGGCAGCGTGTAAACACTTAGCAAGAGACAGTCCCTGCTGTGAAGAGCAATTTAGTGCTAAACATAGTAGTGGGTTAGAAGTTCGAACTGGGACTCATCTTGTATAGAGGCTATCCAACATCTATTAGATGGGAACAATTCTTCATCTACTGAACTGGACTGGACAGGATTCAGACTGTGAAGCCTAGATGAAAGGCTCTATAACTCATTAGTGATGCTGTGAGGCACCCAGTGCCCTGTAAATGGTAATGTTACACCTTTGAAAATCAGGCTTGCTTTCTGGAGAGAGCCTTGTATTAAATCAAGTTCTGATCTTTTTGCAGTTTACACAGGGAGGATCTGGAGGACAGGCAGGCTTAATCTCTCCCGGCTCACAGGAAATCTACTATGCCCTATTCTTAAAGAGACAGCTCACATTAACAAATAAAAATGCAGCAGGACTTACCCTTGACTCCTCCAAGCCTTTGCACCGCTTCTCAGGGGTGTGGGAATTACGGTTCTGTATTGTAGTTTAAATGATTCATTACTCAGAGTTCTGTATTAATATGCCTAGTAAGGAATCTATTTGTCCTGAATCTTTTTTGTTGTCTGTATTGTTACAGACAAACTTGCTGACAGGTATTATGAAATAAATGACCAAAAATAATTGAAACTGGAGTGATTATATTGGGTCATTTTGACAAATAAAATATGCAGAATTTTGCAGAATTTTAAAATACTGTGCACAGAATTTTTAACTTTTTCATTCCAGAATTTTAATTTTTTTTATGCAGAATTCCCCCAGGAGTAACTGTAAACCCACGCTCCTTCTTTCTTATCTCTGATTTCAATGACCCAGCCCAGCGACCCTTCTGCTCCCACTGCTCTTTTTGCCTCCCTTTTGACCTACCTTCAAAGACACCCTGTGCAGCTACCCATTCCTTCCCTTCTGACTTACTTGCTGCTGATTGAGACACACACTATCATCTTCCAGTGTATGTTCTAGTGTGATAGGATGACTGGTAGCAGTTTGCTGCACTACTGAGGTCTGACTGGTGTCGCACATTGCTGCAGAAGTAATCAAGAGAGCTAGAGCAGCATCAAACCCAGTTTGCCTGGAGATTGTACAGAGGAATTAGGGAGCTCAGACCAAAAAAATCTTCCCTTCGCATAGTTTATACACAAGTAATTAATAGGGCTAGCTGACTTGGAGAAAACAAGATCTGAAGTCTATTTTACCACTTTGCTCCAGAATTTGGAGAAGTTTGGGTCCAAATTTCATGGCTTGAGCCTATCTCTAATGTATTAGGTAAATGAGGAGAGGCTGAGGGAACTGGGCTTGTTTAGTCTGCGGAAGAGAAAAGTGAGGGGGGATTTGATAGCAGCCTTCAATTTACCTGAAGGGAGGTTCCAAAGAGGGTGGAGCTTGGCTGTTCTCGGTGGTGGCAAATGAAAGAACAAGGACCAATGGTCTCAAGTTGCAGTGGGGGAGGTCTAGGTTGGATATTAGGAAACATTATTTCACTAGGTGGGTGGTGAAGCACTGGAATGGGTTACCTAGGGAGGTGGCAGAACCTCCATCCTTGGAGGTTTTTAAGGCCCAGCTTGACAAAGCCCTGGCTAGGATGATTTAGTTGGTGTTGGCCCTGCTTTGAGCAGGGGATTGGACTAGATGACCTTCTGAGGTCTCTTCCAATCCTAATCTTCTATGATTCTATGATCCAAACCATTGTACATGTATGTAAAATAAAGCCATGCTAGAAAAGAACAATTCAGCCACAAGGATAGGATAGCTGTGCAACCAGCCACATTAGAAAAGGATTACTCATTTAATGATCATATTAAATAAGACATACACAGTTCTAATTTGTCTCTTCCATTCTACTCCAATTGTTTTCAGGGGTTCATTCATGAAAATTAGGAGGGGTAGGGGAGGCTTACGAGTGGCTCATCAGTCTCTTTTCCAGCTTGACTCTCTCTTTATTATATGTGAAGTTTTTTGGACGTCACTGTTCTTTTTATGCATTTTACATTAATGACAGTGATGGAAGAAAATTAATAGAAATTATAATTCTAACAGTACAACTTGCAATAGCATTATGGAAAAGTCCTATAGAATTTAATAGGGATGAAATCAAATATGGTTCTGAAGATATTACTCTAGAAACAAAGAATTTACTACGAAATGTTACCATTTCTATAGGTTGTTTGAACATCCTGTACAGTTTGATAATGGATATAATTTCTATAGGATGTTCAAAAAGTCTGTAGAAAGGGTAACATTCTATAGGAATTTTCTATAAGGGTAGCATTTGAATTCACTATTTCTGAAGCATGATGCAAAGACTTTATATATTAGGCTACTCTGTGCTTGGTTTCCATTCCACGGGAGCAGTGTAGTGCCTGAGTCTGGTTTCCTACTTCATTCCAAGATCTTGCAGAACGAACATACAGCTTGATCCTGTTTGGTGCTGAGCATCTGCAATTTCCAGAGGTCAGTGGAAGTTGCAGGTGTTTAATACCTCAGTATTTTGACCCCTGTTTACTGTACGCCAAATTCTGAAATTTTGATTTAGTTTTTATTAAAGCACAAGTGTTGCTGAAGTTGTTTTTCTTACTGGCCAGTTGTTTGTGTGAACATTGCATTTGTGCATACTGTCTTGGCAATTGGGAATGCATATTGCAAGCAATGTAACTACAGGCTTACAAATCTGAAAGTCGGTATCAAAGACTTCATTGTTATATCTTGGAGATGGAACCAGTAACTAGCAATGGATAGCAATGGCTGATGCTGCTTTTTTGAAGCACACTGCCACGAGATTATTTAGATGTACTGTGGCTGGATTTTTTTAAAGGGTTTGGATAACTCCATTATCGTCTTTTGACATTTCCAGCTTTATAATCTAGAGTATTCAAACGTCATAATTCAGGGTGTTATCTGATTGCCTGAAGGAGTCTGAAGGAAATTCCCAACAGCACCATAGATAGTATTGTCTAGTTGCATTAGTGGATATTTTTTGCCTTTGAAATATTGAAACATACGGCACTTGGTGCTGCTGTAGGAAAGATACTTGCACTAAATGGTCCTATAGTCTGTTTAAGAGACTGACAACTCTTGTTTTAAGATTACGATATAAATATATAAAGTATAAGACAAACATTTTCATACTTGGGTAGCAAAAATTCGGCTCCTAAATCCATGTTAAGGCTCCTAAATCAGCATCCTGATATTCCGAGATGCTGTACACCTCAGGCTCCCATTGATATCAGTGCAATCTGTGAGTTCTCAGCAGCTCTGAAAATCAGTTTCCTTATATTTAGGCAACTAAATGTGGATTTTGGAACCTACCTTTGGGCACCCGAGTTTGAAAATGTTGTCGAGAGATAATTTTTCTTTTCACAGTAATGCATTTATTAAACTAAATTTCTAAGTAAATGTAGATTATGTATCCAGAATAAGAAATAATTTATTATATAGGGGTAATACAACTGGCATAAAATATCCATGTCTCAAGGGAATTTCTGCAAGTGCAATGATAAGAGAGCCTAAAAATGTGAGACTTTCTTATAAATATTCTGTTCCCTGTCTTGCCTTTATTGAATAGCTAGACAACAAAACATTTTTCCTTGTGATTCCTTTATCCTTTTGCTGCTCGACCTTCATAAATAATGTGCTGCTGCTACATGATAGTACTGGAACCTCAAGTTGAACCAATCACAGTGCTTGTCAGTGAAGAAAACTACAACTCCCCATAAGAGTTTTTTTTTTTTGTTTGTTTGTTTTTTTTTTTTAGTTTCACAGCACAGGTCTTGATAGTACCATTATTGAGAATCTTTGAACAATTAGATGCATTTGACACATTGATGCCAGAGGGAAAAACAAAGAAATACATATAGCTGCGGTTCCATACTGTGGCACCTGATGGCAGTACTGAGGCTGTTTCAGAAAGAATGTCACATCATCTCTTGCATTGCTCCAGGCTCCTGAGTTGCTCTGTGAAATGAAAACCCAAAAGATGTACAGTAGTGTGTCGTGCTCTGTTTTGTTTAAGAAAGTGATAATGTTTTAAAACCTGAAGAGGGTATAATTTCAGAATTGCTTCATAGTAACTGGAACTTGTGCTTGCTTGTACATAGGATCTGATCTTCCTGCCACTAAACTCAAAGACAAAACTCCCATTAGCTTCACTGTCATGAGGAACAGGTCCGTATTGTTCAGCCTGTAGTGTACATACAGAACTGTAGAATACTCTTTTATGTTTAGTCTCTCTAACTCCAATCTAAATCTCAAGGGAGATTTAGGTTGGACTTTAGGAAAAAGTTCCTAACTGTCAGGGTAGTTAAACACTGGAATGAATTGCCTAGGGAGGTTGTGGAATCTCCATCTCTGGAGATATTTAAGAGTAGGTTAGATAAATGTCTATCAGGGATGGTCTAGACAGTATTTGGTCCTGCCATGAGGGCAGGGGACTGGACTCGATGACCTCTTGAGGTCCCTTCCAGTCCTAGAGCTCTATGAATCTACGAAACTCCAACTCAGTGCGGGGTACACCTATGGCACGGGTGCGAAGCTGCACAACAAGCTGATTTTAAGTGTGACTCACAGCTCTCGGTCCTGGTCAACGCGTCGGGGTCCGCAGTTTTAATCTTATTTTAAATGAAGCTTCTTAAACATTTAAAAGCCTTATTTATTTACATTACAGCAATAGTTGATATATTAATAGACTGCTATAGAAAGAACATTCTAAAAACATTAAAAGTAATTACTGGCACGTGAAACCTTACATTAGAGTGAATAAATGAAAACTCGGCACACCACTTCTGAAAGGTTGCCGACCTCTGCTTTAGTGTGTGTGCTCAAGGTATGTGAACTTTCTAGCCAGAATTGTATTAGTTCAACTTAATCTGGCATTTGGGAAATGAATGGCTTTTGAACAATTTAATTAAGTGTTGGGATTTCAGCTTTGTTGCAGTTAGTGTATTAACTGCAGTATTACTTAACAGGAGAGTGCTGCATGGTATGTTGAGGAATGGATTTTTAACCCAGTGTGTAGAATACCCCCCACTTCCCAATTTTCTGCCTATTGACTGGGTCATAGCTTCTCCAGACCCTGACCTGCTACCACTTGATCTGTCCCCCACTGGCTAGTGTTTTGAACACTATACTGTTTTGAATCTTGCGTTAATCCTGGGCTCTGAGTTTATGCTGTGAGGCACAGAGACCTATTTGGAGTAACTATATTAGATGAACTCATGCGTCTTCTCTCCAGCTCTCCTCCATTATTACTTAAGCAGAGTCTTCTACACTTTCTGTGGTGATGAGGGTTATGTAAGCACTAGATTAAACAGATTTCTCCCCGTTCTTGCATTACAATCAAATCGCTTTAGTTAACATTGCATTAATTTCTATATGAATTATTTTTATATTGTATTAAGGACAACTTACTGTGATATCATGAATAGGATAATGATTTCACTGGAGAAGCAAGTTGAAGCCATAATATAATGGAGAATGCTGTTATCCATGCACAAATGTCTGAAAACATGACAAAGAGAATACAGAAATTAAACTTTTCTTTTGTGTTAGCTTGTGTGGTCTAATGATTCCCCTGGCTTCTGTCAACTTTCTGTGTTACCTTAGGTAAGTCACTTTTCTTTGCCATAGTTTACTCATCTGTAAAATGGGCATATTATTATTTACCTTGCAAATATATTGTGAAGCTTAGTTAAAGATTGTAAAGCCCTCTGAGATCCTCATATGACAGGAACTTCAGAAATGCAAAATATTATTTCCAATAAACTGAATGTCTTGAATTTTTGTGCTTTTTTTGAGAGAGTTACTGTTAATAGCTATGGGAAATCTCTTCATTATTCCACATATATACTGCCTAAGCAAAGACTATGGATCCTGTAGGTAACCTGTTCTAAATGGATTTGGATTATAAGAAAAGGACAACAGGAAAGTTGGTTTGCTATGGTTTCAAACAAACATTTGAGAGAGAAAAGGTCCTTAATAGTTTTCTCATGATGTAGATTGCAACAAAGTTATTTTTTGTAGTTGTGATGTATTAAATGGAATGACCTTTACCAGTTGATGACTTTGATGTAGTGGAAGTGACATTTTTCCACTTGACCTTTATACGATGTGTCAGCTTGTGCTGTAGTGCCAAATAAGTTGCAATTGACAGATTTGATAGAACGCTATCTTGACAGAAGCTTATTGTTTGGAAGAAGATATGCATTGAAATGTGAACCCTTTAGCAATAACATGGTGAAGTTTTCATGTACCCTCCATCACTAAGGAATAGATGGCTTAGAAATGACTACTATTCAAATCCCAGCTGGAACACTTATTTTAATTAATCTTTTTGTAATTGACACTTTTTCCCTAGAATGGACTTTTAGTGTTAAATCTGCTTGCTTTGTTTTAACTTTTTCTACCTTTATATACTCCTTCCCTGAACCTGTTAACACTTTTTACTTTCAAACTCTAACTTTCCTTGGTTGTTTTTTTACTCTATGCATTTTTCCCCCTGTATAATTTGTTTTTATCTTATGTCCGTAACAAGGCTGTTAAACATAGTAAAGATTTCAGCACGCAGTAAAACCTGTGGAGAACCTGTCACTGGGGGGGGGGGGTGGAGTGTGTGTGTGTGCGCGCGCGTGTGCTTGCACGCGTGTAACAGTTTCTTTGTTTTGTATTTACTTTATGGTAACTATTTACCAGAAATAATGCTGGAATAGAGTAAAGGGCTAGGGGGCAGTGAACAGCTGACAAACTATAAAGCAGTGATTGTGTGGGGTATGTTGAGAATGAGAAAGATATAAGCAGGGTGGAACTGTTGCCTTTCCACAGTTTTGGCATTTCCGCTAAAAGAGTACAAATTCTAGCCAGACTTTCCTGAAGAAAGAAGACTTGCAGTTGCACAGAAGTAGCTTAAAATTAGAAAATGACAGTTAGTGATTTCAAAGACTGACTGCTATAATTCCAACCTTCTCTTCTACTGTGGTCAAAGGTTCTAGTGCTTTTTGTGAGATTTGACTGGAACTATTTGACCATTTAGTAGGTGAGAGAAGCAGTTGTGGGATCTAAGCCTGTTTGTTTGTAAGCCTGAGGCCTTGGCTACACTGGAGAGTTGCAGCGCTGGTGATGGGTTTACAGCGCTGCAACTTACTCACCGTCCACACTTGCAAGGCACATACAGCGCTGCATCTCCCTGGCTGCAGCGCTGGCTGTACTTCTGCTCTGCCTGGGGTATAAGGATTGCAGCGCTGTTCCACAAGCGTGGCCATCAAAAGTGCTGTAAATGGCCTCCAAGGTATTCGGAGGTATCCCAGAATGTCTGTTCAGCCACTTTGCTCATCAGTTTGCACTCTACTGCCCTGGCCTCAGGTGACCTGCCCTTTAAATGCCCCGGGAATTTTAAAAATCCCCTTCCTGTTTGCTCAGCCAGGTGTGGAGTGTAATCAGTTAGTGAATCTTTCCAGGTGACCATGCCTCCACGCGCCAAACAAGCCCCAGCATGGAGCAATGGCGAGTTGCTGGACCTCATCAGTGTTTGGGGTGAGGAAGCTGTGCAGTCACAGCTGCGATCCAGCCATAGGAATTACGATACCTATGGGCAGATCTCAAGGGACATGCGGGAAAGGGGCCATGACCGGGACGCTGTGCAGTGCAGGGGTTAAAGTGAAGGAGCTGCGGAGTGCCTATTGCAAAGCCCGCGAGGGAAACCGCTGCTCCGGTGCTGCCCCACGACCTGCCATTTTTACAAGGAGCTGGACGCGATACTTGGGGGTGACCCCACTGCCAATCCGACGACCACGATGGACACTTCAGAGCGGGGGGAGGGTGGAGGGGGAGAGGGAGGGAGGGGAGGAAACCGAGAGTGAGGGTACTGGGGTGGGGGGAACACCCCGGAGTCCCAGGAGGCATGCAGCCAGGACTCTTCTCAAGCCAGGAGGAAGGTAGCCAGTCGCAGCAGCCGGTACTTGGTGAAGGACAAGCAGAGGAGCGGGTTCCCGGTAAGCGGCTTTTATTTTCAGGATGGAAATGTTTCGGGAGAGGAGGGGGGTTAGGGCTGCATGCATGCATGCCTAGATGTGGAATAGCCCATTGATGTGGTCTATCACGTCGCGGTAATCGGCCTCGGTAATCTCTTCAAAAGTTTCAGCCAGAGCGTGGGCAATGCGCTTGCGCAAGTTTATAGGGAGACCACTGTGGTCCTTGTCCCAGTCAGGCTAACGCGTCCGCGCCACTGTGCCGCGAGGGGTGGGGGGACCATTGCTGCACACAGGCAAGCTGCATAGGGGCCAGGGCGGAATCCGCATTGCTGTAGAAGACCCTCCCGCTCTTCCCAGGTGACCCGCAGCAGCGAGATATCTTCCAGGATTAACTCCTGTGGAAAATGTTGGAGAGTGTTCAGTGTAGCAGTTTGCTTTGCACCCCTGCAGCAGGTTTGCTTTCCCCTGTGGAAATGCACTGTTCAGTGTAATGCCCCCAGTGTTTGCTTTCCCTGAAGCTGAAGCAATCAGTCCCCTTACTCACCATTTCGTGGCTCCTGTGGGTTAGTGTGCGCTCTGTTTGGTATGGGAAAAGTATGCTAAAGTGAAGACTGTAAACTCCTTCACTGTGTGGGAATAACTGTCTGGGTGAGATTATAAACAATGCAGCCTCTGTTAACTGTTTGCCATTTTTGTCTTTCGAAAAGTGTCCTTGACTACTCGACTGCCGTATCATCCACTGCTCAGAGGCTACAAAACTCAGGAAGAAGCCGCGAAAAAGCAAAGAAGACATGCTGAAAGCAGTTATGGATCAGTCTGCCAGAGAGAGTAAAAAACTGCAGGACTGGAGGAGAAAGGGAAAAGCAGGATCCTGCCAGAGAAATGCAGCGGCTAAGAAGAAAAGCACAAAAGCAGCTGATAAGCATCCTGGCGCGCCAAGCGGACTCTATCCAGTCACTCGTAGCCATGCAGGCAGAGCACCTACTGTGCCGTCCCCCCCCGTCCCAAAGCTCTTTCCCTTGTGCCCAATGTCAGCTCCAAACCCCTTCCCCAGCATCCAGGTTCTTACCACCACCAGCTGCCCCCAAACACCTGTACGTTCACCAACCAGCCTGAGAACTACGACCCTTACCCTCTGCACTCAACCCATCACCATGCAGTATTTTCATCCTGAAGTGCAGCAGTCATTGCACAGCACTCCAGACAGGACATATTCAAACCTGTGACTGTACAGTTCCCACCCCACCCCTGCCCTTTTAGGTTCCCAAATGTTGTGTGTCTGTCAAGAAAGTTATTTTCTTTTCAATAAATGAATTCTTGGCTTTGAAAACAGTCTTTATTATTGCAGAAAGTGAAAGATACCATAGCCCAGGAAAGAAACAGGCACTGCAAATCATTTTAGGAAAAACAGATTCTACTAACATTGTACCACTGCACTTCACTCCCGTGCAAGGCACCAAACATTACTGTTGGTTTTCAGCCTCAAATTCCTCCCTCAAGGGATCCCTAATCCTTGTAGCCCTGTGCTGGCCTCTCTAGTAGCCCTGCTCTCTGGCTGTGCAAATTCAGCCTCCAGGCGTTGAACCTCGAGAGGTCCATTCCTGACTGAATGTTTCACCCTTCCCTTCACAAATATTATGGAGGGTACAGCATGCGGATATAACCGCAGGGATGCTGCTTTCCCCAAGTCTAGCTTCCATACAGAGATCGCCAGCGCCCTTTTAAATGGCCAAAGCACACTCCACAGTCATTCGGCACCGGCTCAGCCTGTAGTTGAACCGGTCCTTGCTCCTGTCAAGCTTCCCTGTATATGGTTTCATGAGCCAAGGCATTAATGGGTAATGGGGTCTCCAAGGATCACAATGGGCATTTCGACGTCCCTACTGTGATCTTCCAGTCTGGGAAAAAAGTCCCTGCCTGCAGCTTCCTGAACAGGCCACTGTTCCGAAAGATGCGTGCATCATGCACCTTTCCAGGCCAGCCTGTGTTAATGTCAATGAAACGCCCACGGTGATCCACAAGCGCCTGGAGAACCATAGAGAAATACCCCTTCCGATTAATGTACTCGGATGCTAGGTGGGGTGGTGCCAGAATAGGAATATGCGTCCCATCTATTGCCCCTCCACAGTTAGGGGAAACCCATTTGTGCAAAGCCATCCAGAATGTCCTGCACGTTCCCAGAGTCACGGTTCTTCTTAGCAGGATGCAATTAATGGCCCTGCAAACTTGCATCAACACGATTCCAACGGTCGACTTTCCCACTCCAAACTGGTTCCCGACCGATCATCGGTAGCTGTCTGGAGTTGCCAGCTTCCAGACTGCAATAGCCACACCGCTTCTCCACTGGCAGGGCAGCTCTCAATCTCGTGTCCTCGCGCTGCAGGGTGGGGGCGAGCTCAGCACACAGTCCCATGAAAGTGGCTTTTCTCATCCGAAAGTTCTGCAGCCACTGCTCGTCATCCCAGACTTCCATGACGATGTGATCCCACCACTCAGTGCTTGTTTCCGAGCCCAAAAGCGGCGTTCCACGGTGCTGAGCATTCCGTGAATGCCACAAGCAATTTAGTGTCATACGCGTCAGGCGACTCGATATCATCGTCGGACTCCTCACTGTCACTTTGGAGCTGAGGAATAGCTCAACTGCCAAACGTGATGTGCTGGCGAACTCATCAGCAAAGTCCTCAGCAGCGCGGGCTCCATTTCCCACAGAAATCGCGCTGCACAGAAACTGTTGGGAGACTCACAATGGTGCCAAATGTGGACGGAAAAACAGTGACTGCTGGGATGTGAAGCGATGCACCATGGGGTGTTGGGACAGGAAGCGGAATGACCCGCACCCTTCCATCCGCTTCCCACAACCCACGGCGCCAAAATGGGACGAGGTGCTCTGTGGGATAACTGCCCACAATGCACCACTCCCAACAGCGCTGCAAATGCTGCAAATGTGGCCACACTTCAGCGCTGGTAGCTGTCAGTGTGGCCACATTGCAGCGCTTTCCCTACACAGCTGGACAAAGACAGCTGTAACTCCCAGGGCTGTACAGCTGTAAGTGTAGCCATGGCCTGAGAGACTCCAGTTACTGAGCTACAGTAATTTAAATAAAAGCCTCTGAACTGCCAGGAATGATAAGAGCAGTGAGAACAACTGTCTGATCAGTCTATGCTACCATGACCTGGCTCAGGCTGTCCAGTCATAGGCAATCAAAAGGAAGGTGGAGGCAAAGAGAAGCAGAGTGAGTCTGTAAAGGGAAGTGCAGTCTTCCTGCCACGACATTTATGAGATATATAAAATGTTATACTTCCCCAAATACTCACTAAACAGTTTTATTAGCTCCTACGAATCATATAATTTTACTATGCCATTTTGTGTATGTATTTTACCGAAGACTTAGCCTCTGCCTTTGGCATTTCTCTTTGGGTGGATATTTATTTTATTTTATTGAGATTTATGTAACTACTAAAAAGGTGCTTTTGGGGTAACTTAGAAATACAACACAAAAATTCTCTAAGTGCAGCAGTACAATTTAATTTTAACACACATCCACTAGGTATAAGTGGAAAAAAAAATATTGTAGAACTATATAATAATAAAAATCTCTAGCAGTTATCTAGTACTTTTCATCCATAGATCTCAAACCCACTTTACAAAGGAGGATAGGCCTCTGTTTTATAGATGGGGAATAAACTGGTACAGAGAGGTAAAGTGACTTGTCTGAGATTACATAGTAGGTCAGTTGCAGAGATGGAAATAGAACCCAAGTCTCCTGATTAACAATTCAGTCCTCTACCATTGGGCCATAGATACTGGTGAGACTGCATTAGGATTGTTGTACTCCATTCAGGTTAGTTTAATATTCCAAGCTATGCAAAATGCTGTGTCTCTCCACGTGCTGTTGTAGTAATAGTAGTTAGGCGGAAGGGTATTGGTGTTTGGCCTCCTTTTCCATCTTATTTGGAGCAGCTGTCATTGAATAGCAACTACTGTCTCTCTGCTCTCTATGCCCTCAGTTGAGCAAGGCCCTCAAGCACATGCTTGAAGTCAGTGGGACTTAAACACATGCTTAAAGTTATGCACATGCTTAAGCGCTTCATTGAATTGGGAACCAAGTGGAATTTTAATCCACTAAACTTGCACAAGTGAAGCTTTTTTGGCCTCCTTTACATTGACCTATCTGAAGACCTTCCTGTGCAGTCCTAGCTGGTGTCTTATGTGGTTCAGAGGGCCTTTTGTGCACCTTAAACCTTATTTTGCACTGAGAGTATCACAGTCATTCTGACTACTGCCGCAGAGCTGAGCTGAAAAGAATATTATACAAATGAAAAGAAGATGGTGGGGCTGTAACTAGGATAATGAAAGGACCCAAGGATCTTTTGTTGTTCAAATAGGAAAGAGAGAGTAGATTTTATCTTCCTTTGAAGTGAGGAGATTAAGAGGTAATTCCATGAGGTTAAACAGCTTTCAGTAGGGAATAAGGTCCTAGAGAGGAACAAAAGGGTACTAATTTTTAAAAAAGGGCAGATTGCTAAAGGGATATAGACAGACCTTCGTTATGCAGTGAGGAATTAATATTTTGCAATTATAGCAGCACCTTTTATCTGAAGAACTCAAAGTTTTGCCAACATTAATAAACATAATAAGCCCCTTGTGGAGTAGGTATTATAATTCACTGTTTATGGATGCGGGAACTTGGAACACACAAAAATTGGGTGGCGTGCATAAGATCATATCACATAGTAAGTGTGATATCACAGAGTAAGTGCTGGGAATAAAACCCAGGAGTCTGGACTCCCTGTCTTATATTCTACCAGTAGACAGTACTCCCTTCGAGAAAGTATCTTTTTATAACTCTCTTTGTATAATTCCCTGTGTATTAACATTTTTAAAAAAGAAGCTTCATAAGTATCTTGATAAAAATATTGTGGGCTATAGAAGGGAATAGATTTCTATATGGGCTTCTTTGACTCTCCCATGTTCTAAAAATAGACCTGTTTATTTTGTTTACTATTATATTGTGCCTTGAGTTTGCAGGGTCATATGATACTTTGGCTGACAGCCACTGTTATGAGGCTGATACAGGAACGTGTGTTGAGAAAACCATAACTGGGTTTGTGAGGTTTTGTGTTTTAATGTCTTCTGTTTTTTTTTTTCAGTGAAAAGGAACTTTTCCTAGCAGGGATGGAATTGATTATTTTGTCAGGATCTCATAGGGAAATCAAGGAATTCTACATTTTATTTTTTCCTCAAAAAGGAATCTCATGGGATTTAGATACTACCATGATAAATTATTTAGAAATGCAGAAAGATAGATGGAAATTTGAGACTCTACTGGCGCTTCTAGAACATTAGTTTTCAGTCCCTGGCATGCACACAAGTTTTGATAATTTGTGACTGAGTCTTTAGGTTCTTGCTTCCTCTCCTGACTTCCACCCCTACATGCTGTTAATCGCCTCCTTCCTTCCTTTCTGTTGTGTGCACTCTAGGTGGCACTGGAATTTGGGCTTATCCAATCCCTAATCTGTCAATATGCCAAGCTTCTTTGTGGTTTAAAGCACATGGTCAGTGCCTCTCATGCCATACTGAAGCATTGGTTTAGTACTGATTCAGAGAGACAGGTGCCACCTACTAAATCATCAACATCAAATTCTACCATATTCTCCCATATTACAAATGGTCATTTTCATGTGTTCTTTTATGGTAGCACCCACAATTTTCTAGGCATCTGCCATAGTAGTAAGATACAGTCACTGCTCCAAAGAGCTGTAGGTTGGATCTGCTCTTCTTCCATAGTGGAGATCCATAGATTTATAGGGAAAAGTTTGGCCAAAAAGGTATTTTTAGCATAAGGAACTGCAAATTTGGAGTTTTTCCATTTCTGACGTGGGTTTGAATGAAGGCCAATTCAAAAAAGTATTTCCTTGTTTAGGCAGAAAAAATCAGATTTACAGCAGCCACTTTTGAGTGCAGAGACACCAGTTTAGGGAGATGTCTGGGTTTTCATATATTTTCACATACAGTGTATGTCTGCTTATGTAAAAGTCCCAGAGCAAACATTAATATTCAAGAACATAATGGATATGGGTCTCTCTCTGGAAGATTTTAAATCCATTAAAAGACTATGGTAGTTTTGGGAGAGAACTCCTGCTCCTTTGTGTTTTTTTGCTAGTTACAGGGAGCTGTTTGCCTAGTTCAGAACAATGGAACAGAAACTATTTATCCAAAGTATGAATGGGGTAGAAGCACATGATGGCATGTCATATACATCTCAGGGAAGTAAAAAGCATTTTGGACACCTGATTTTCGGTTCTAGTATGACACAGGTTAGCAAAGACTCACATGCAATCTGCTAGAAAATTCTTTAGCTACTTACAAAGTAAGAATCACTTGATGGATCATCTAGCATAAGAGAGATATGATGACCATACTACTGTATAACCAAATGTGATACATGGTTATACAGTCATATTTCAGGTTATTAAATCTAGTCAAATTATTTGTTGTGAATAAATGTAACTTTTGTGAATTGATCCAAATTTCTCTGAATAGTTGTAAACAAATTTCAAATGTTTGTAAACTGTCCTCTTTGTTCAATAATCATAAACGGTAGGCTATAATTGAATGTAGAATTGTAGAGAGAATGACTTTTATCATCAGTTTCTCTTGCCACAGAAGAGAAAAGATCATGCCTTCTAATTGATCTGTGTTTTCAAGTGATCCTGATGGTCAGTTGGTGACTTGTTTCCTCCACATAGAATAGTCGAGAGGGGCATTTCAGAATATACATTTAAAAAAAACTGCTTAATCCTCTGTCAGATTTCAACTTTGGCACTTTTGATAGGTGACTTTATCTGCACCTGTTCATTGATGTTTCTTAGGCCAGGTCTACACTACGCGCGAAAATCGATTTTAGATACACAATTTCAGCTACGAGAATAACATAGCTGAAATCAAATATCTAAAATCGATTTACTCACCCGTCTTCACCACGTGGGATCGATGTCCGCGGCTCGCCATGTCGATTCCGGAACTCCGTTGGTTTTGGTGGAGTTCCGGAATCGATATAAGCGCGCTCAGGGATCGATATATCCCGTCTAGATCAGACGCGATATATCGATCCCCGAGCAATCGATTTTAACGCGCCGGTACGGCGCGTAGTCTAGACGTGGCCTTAAACTGGAATTTGTGCTTTTTAGCTGTGCTTTTTCATAGCATGACATATTTGAAATTACAGGGATAATCCATTGTGGATCACTCCTTTGTGTTATCTATTATATTCTAGAACTTCCATCCAAAAATAAATGTGTTTCAGACAGTCTAGTTAAGGATGGTATTCTATGTATACTCAAATTAGAAATAACTAATGAGTCTGTTCTTTGTTTGACGGGGGAACAAAGAACCTGTACATGGCTAAATAGAGTATTGGACAATATTTTTGACTGAATTCATAATCATAAAATCCCTGAATTAAAAACGCAGACAAATTCATTTTATTTATTTCTTAGTTCTCAAAACTTGCTTTTTGAAAACAATCATCATGCATATTACGCAACTCTGTGTGGAAAGTCCATCATATTTCACTCGAGGTGATGAGGAAAGGGAGATTTTGGTTTAGAGATTTTTGTCAATGTGTGGGGGATTTTTGTTCAGTCCCCCTCACTATGAAACTAACAGATAGTTGCCTTCTGGCCTTGTATTTGAATAATATGGATTTGGAAATCTCTCCTACAGTCTTTCTCTAACCAGGTCCACATAGAGAGAGCTGAACTATAGGCAGGTAAGGATCTGTATTGCTTTCTGCTGCCTTCCTTGTTTGTAGGAATCTCTTTAAGAGTATAATTTAGTTGTATAATACATAAAGCATAATGTAGATTCTTTCTACATGATAGTGCTGTATATATTTTCTTTTAATGAAAATTTCTACTGGAATCTATAGGGCATGTTTATTTCTGTATGATTTAATGTAGTAAAAATATGTAATGACGCTGTCAACACTGCTTACAAAATAATGTGGATATCAAATAAAATGCACCTGCTTGTTTTTACTGTAAAGTATCTTTCAATGGCATCTTAGTGTAGACTATCCTTACTGTAAAGTCATATGGGAAGTTCAAACATCACATCACTTTAATTGGAAATGAGATACCGACAGACAGTATGAAAAGCAAACAGGACATGATTTATTCTGTATATACAGTAGATTAATACAGGGCTGATCATTCCAAAAACTTGACACATTAAAACCATGTTGTGTTTTGTGGCACCTTACATGTACAACAAGTTTCAGATACTGTATGAATCAATGAAGAATGGGAGTAGATACACTCAGTACAGTACTATATTATTTTTATAGGACTAGAAAGGGACCTCCCTGGGTGATCAAGCCCAGTCACTGGCTAGTGCAAGCAACCTCATCATAGAATCCCATCCAATACTCCTATATACTAATGATGCCTTTCAACTTTCTGTGATCAGTCAATTTCATTAGCACACTTCTACTTTTTGTGCCAAGATTATCAATGAAAATATTAGATAAGGTCGGTCCCAAGACTGGTCCTTGAGGAAAGCCCCTAGTAACAATCCCCACCAGCACAATCATTGTCCTCTCAGCTTACCCCATTATTATCTCTGTCAGGCTTTCTGGAGTGGCTTCAGAGCATGAGTACCAACCTTAGGGCAGACTGTTAAGAAGCAGAGCATAAACCACAAATTGGCTGTGAGTTCTCTCCTTAAATTTCACCAACCAAGTATGAACTTCTCAAGCACTATAACAGCCCTAACATGAAGTCACAGACTGAATGGAGGTTATGTGATAGCTTTGGTGGTGTGGACTTCTGTGATGTAGGGACATGTCCGGGGCTTACCCTGCACTAGCACCATTCTCCTGGCAACCTAATGAGCACAGCTGCTCCTGATAGAGCTGGACCAGCTCCCACCACGAGGCCAGACCCTTGCTCTCACCACTAGGCCAGACCATCCACAGCTCTGTTGCTGACAGAACACCGTCCAGATGGGTATGAACATCAGCTGAGGCAGAGGGAGGGGGCCAGAAGCTGCTAGCCTGGCCTGGGTCTGAACTAGCACCCTTCAGGTGAGACGCTTGATGTCCTGTGCAATATTCCAGATTTAAAATGTAAGCTACCATAAACTTGTCCAAGTCATTAACAAAAGAGTATCTGAAACATTGAGAATTCTACTTTTGTTGAAAGTTTAAATGAAAACTAGTGGATTCAATTTAAATGTAAAAGGAAAAAATCCATAACTGCCAGCATGTGTCATGTTTCATTTTTTCATATGGTTTAGAACAACTGAAATATTAAACTCCAAGAATGAGTTTGTTTATACTGTCAGACTCTTAAGTAAATCTGCTATAAAACTTGCATTTAATACTCTTAGAAAATCCTAGTATTACACACTTTAAGGACTTGCTAGTTTTCTGGATTGTTATTTGGGTGTGCGGGTAGGAGGAAAGGATCTCTGGCGACTGGGAAGAGAAGGATCTGGGTTGGGAGCCTTAATAGGAATCATTTCAGACCCACATCTCCATTTCTCTTCTGGTGGAAACTATTCATGTGGGCTTGTCTGTATGCCTAATGTTTTCTACTTTCTCCTTTTACTGCATCGCAGTCCTCCTATCAGACAGGAAAGAGACAGGGAAAGGTAGCATGCAGCTAATATTGTAGGAAAAGAAAGAGCTGGAACTTGAGGAGATATCGGAACCAAATCATCCTCATGGTGTCTGGATACTATGGTGGATAGGGCAGCAGACAGGGATTCAAGAGATTTGAATTCAGTTCCTGGTTTGGCCATAAGCATCCTATGTGACTTTGGGCAAGTCACTTACTCTACTTTTGTCTCAGTTTCCCATCTGTACAATGGAGATAATACTTTTCTGCTTCATAGGGTTGTTGTGAGAATAACTCCTATGATGGTGATGTGCTCAGATATTATGCTGATAGGGCTACGTAAGAGCCTAGATGGAAATATAGGGCAGTGGTTTAACAGTATGGGTTGTCTGGAAGCTGAACAAAGGGAAGCTGTGAGTCTCAGACTGTCTGCTCTTTTAGGGTATGTCTACACTGCAATTAGACACCTGCAGCTGGCCTGTGCCAACGGGCTTGGGCTCGTGGGACTGTTTAATCGCAGTGTAGGTGTTTGCGCTCAGGTTGCAACCTGCGCTCTGAGACCCTCCCACCTTGCAGGGTCCTAGAGCCTGGGCTCCAGCCTGAGTGTCTACACCGCAGTTAAACAGCCCCACAGCCCAAGCTCTGCGGGAAGGGAACTGAGTAGTGAGTGAGGGGGTGATAGCAAGGGCAGGAGCAAAGATGGTGGCAGGATTCCTGCTGTAAAGGATAGAGAGAGACTGAAGTTGAGTGTTTTTTAATCTCTATCTTCCAGCATTGACTTCAGCAGGGCAGGAAAATAGGAAAACCAACCCACTTGAGTTTCCACGCATTAGTGCATCCCTAAATGACTGGTTCGGGGTCTCATTAAATGAATGAGAAAAGTGATTACTTTCAAGGCTTTAAAAATACCTTTGTCAGCTGTGTTGCTTGTAGCTGCTTCAGACTGTCCACCAGTATGAACCCCTGCCAATTATAAAGGATAATCAATACTACCTGTGTTCTTCAATGTCGTCAGTAATAAAGGCACAATAATGCCCTCGTTCTCAAAAAAGAGGAGCTTGTGTTCCGTCCATCATTATAATGTCTGAAGCTCATCTGGAAATGATCCATCTGACCAGTCTAATACCACAAAGAATCCTCAAACAGTACTTCCTTTGTCTGCTGTAGCCCAAGCACAGAGTCTTTATCCTAGTAATCAACAAAGACTCTCAGTTGTACAGCAAATAACACTCACGCAAGATATACTCTTTAATGAAAGCCACCTCACTGTTGGTTCTTTCTTCTGTTGGTGTTGGATTGGGTGCAGATCGGGGGGAGAAAGGAGTTTAATCCTCTTATATAGAATATTTTGCTTGATTATTAATGTTTTGGAGAAGCTTGTTATGGTTGTCTGATTGTCTTTTGTTAAAATGGAACCAATCGTTTATTTTTAGGGAGAATATTTAGATCTGTTTGTTGCCTGAGCCTGTGGCACATTTACCCCACACCTTTAGGGATACTGTAGCCAGCTGTGGGAGGATCATCATAGCAAAGGATTGCACAGCATTGTATGCCTGTTGGCTGGAGCCAAGGATTGGGTCTGGAATATTTTAAACAAAATTTACATTATTTTGGTGGTGATTGATGTAAAGCACTCAGGGCTAAAGGCTTTTTCCCTAATCCTTCTTAGGATTTCATTGTAGCATCTGTTGAGGGCAATTACGTTAAAATGCTTCCTTCCCTTCTCAGTTTATTGTTCCTTTAATTGTAAACAGTACAAAATCCATAGGTTGGTGTGGCAATAAAAGGTCAATTCTTTGCTCTAACATAAAACTACTATTAGAAAGTGTGTGCACAGAATGAATGATTGTGAAACAATATACACATTTTGGCCCTACTGCTTTCAGCTGAACTCTGAGGCAGTTGCTTCAGTATCTTTAAGATGCTCAAGATCCAGCATCTCAATTTCCCAATCTATGGCACTTGACTGCAATGCTATGCCTCACCAACTCTGTTTTTTGGGAACTAGAAAATGTAACAAGTTAGAGCATGCGGTCACAAAATTGTCATTTTCCAGGTTCCTGTTGATAGGAATTTTAAGTGCCATTGGGTGAAAGGGACATTTTCAGTCACATCAAGAGCCAGCAAAGTTGCAGTCCTCTTGTTCTCAAATTCCATAGGATTGGAGATTGCCTTCATAGTCAGAAATCCAGCAGTACTGAAAACAAAACATTAGTTTTCCTGTGATGTTTGAGATACCATTCTCTTCTCCATGCTTTCAATGTATTTAATCACTAGACTTATACAGGCTTTGAATTCAGAAAAGTAGGTGCTTAGTGTGTTTGATTCTTCCTTACTTACTTGTTTTAAATATAGTATTGCTAATCTCAGGTGTGCACAAAAATCATGAATCAGGCACCAAAATATCATGTGATTTGCTTAAAAATCATGAAACATTTTAGAAAATAATAAATTTGGGGTTATTTTTGTCTGACTTCTGGTTTTTCAGCAGTTGGGGTATGTTTTTAAGCTGCTCTCTGCAACCTTGAGAACTAGAAACGTGTTATTTTTAAAATGAAAGTTGGGATTTCTGTATAATCATGTGGCTTCAAGACTGGAGCTTTAAGATACCAGGTATCATAGCAGCAATATAACACCACTGGATTTAATTGATTCCCCCCCCCCCCCGTCCCCCCCGCCCTCAATTCTCACCAGTGTAAGTGATAGGGCAAATTGAGGCAGGTGAGTTTAGCAAGATCTTGATTGAGGACAGATGACTTTCCACTTTGATTATCTTAAGCCCTGTTTTGCACAAAGATCTGCCAATTTATCCTCTAATGAGGTCTAGAAATGATTCGTTCTGAAATGCAGGGGCTCAGTTTGGTGCCAGCGAACTTTCTATCCTTGGTGATGATGGTGTCTGTGAAGCAGATGGGAGAGCATAAATTCATGGTTGTACTGTAAAGGAATCATTTCCCCTTGTTTTGTTTTATCATTTTCAGCTTTTTATTGCAATATCTGCAAGACCCTCAGTGAATTCCAGAGCTTGTTGATGAATTGAGGAGTTAAGGTGAAAACACAAACACTCAAGTATTTAAGTAAATCCCAAATAAAGGTCAGAGATAATGCCTCTATTTCCTAAACACTTTTAACAGATTCTGCACCAAAATAATGGTCATTATAACCTGTAGCTTGCTTTCCAGATCTAAACAGTTTCCCAGTTGATTACCTAATGTGATAGCAATGTAATCAGTTCATTTACTTCTGTTTTTAAATGAAGTGACTTCGAAATACTTAAGATGCAATTTCAGAGCATCTATATATAAAATATAAGGTAGCAATTGCTTTTTACCAGCCATCAGTTAAATTATTTGCTTTATTTTTGGCTTGCATCACTGCAGGAAGGATACTTATACTTAGTATAAACAATTACAATTAATAACTAAACATAAAATTTGGCTGCTATGTACATTGCATATTGTTACATTTCCTAAGAAAAGATTTATTTTTACTATTTGTATTTTGCTGTTTAATAAACTGATGGATAGGCTGGTTTAAAAAATAAGTTCCTTAAAAAGGTTGATTAGAGGAAACTGCAGGATTGTAGTGACTAACACAGAAAGGATAAAAGATTGTTTGGTTTTGAGATGAGTAGCAGATGAGGCCAGCAACATTTTTATAAAACTTCCGAACAAAGTATTTTGAAATGTCTGGTAGTAGAAATTAATTGAATGCCATGTACACTTGCAAGTATGAAACATAGTGCATCTGAGAATTAATGAGACAGAGATAATAAATTGGCCTTTGAATTCCTTCATCTGTATTTCTTCCAAAAATAACCTCTATGACATCCTGAGGTCTAAGAAGGTAAGCGTAGGTTGGTGAAACAACTCGACACAAAAACACAGGGTTAGTCAGTCATGTTATGGAACAACAGTTAAAGCATCGGAATGTAACAGTGTTTTTTTGATCAGTTCAAGGTTTCTAACTCATAATTCTAGGTTAGACAATAGCCTCTCCCTGCCTGTTCCTAAAACAGTTGGTTTTTATACCCCCCTTTCTGAAGTACCTGTGTAAGCCTGAGTTGCTAACTCTTCATTTGCCATGGCAGTGTGTCTGTACCTGTCATACTTACTCACTAAAATGGTCTCATTTTTTCATGCACATTTGAAAAGACATAGGATGCCAAGCATCGAACAAAAACCTTAAGTAATCATTTGGGGCCTGTGACCCTAAGCATCCCAATATCCATGCCCTGCACACCATTGTAATAATCTTTGCACAATATATGCATTGTGTGGTATCATTTGAAAACTAATAACTCACTGGTCAATAATAGCATAGTGAAATGTATTTAGTGACATTATATGTAAAGATATGAATATCTCCTGTATGGGAGGTGTCATAAACAGATAGCTAAGGGTTAATGTCTCTTTCACCTGTAAAGGGTTAACAAACAGTGACCTGCAACACCTGACCAGAGGACCAATCAGGAGACAAAATACTTTCAAATCTGGGTGGAGGGAAGCTTGGGTGTGTGTTCTTTGTCTGTTCTCTCTGGGTTCTGAGGGTGACCACACGTACCTACAGGCTCTCTAATCTTCTGTTCAAATGTAGTAAGTACAAAGGTAGAAAGGAGGTTTAGTCTTTTAAATTGTTTTTTTTCTTTATTTGCAAATGTGTATTTGGCTGAAAGTGTTTTAAATTGTATTTCTGCTGGAGGAGGCTTTTTCTCCAGTTTCAATAAGCTGAAAGACCCTGTAATATTCCATCTTGAATTTACAGTGATTATCTTTACTCTTTCTGTTTTTTTTATTAAACGTTTTTCTCTTTAAGCCCTGATTCATTTTTTGTCCTGATTAAGGCTCAAAGGAACTGAGTCTGTACTCACCAGGGAATTGGTGGGGAGAAGGGAAAGGTAAATTTCCTCTTTGTTTTAGATTCACGGAGCTTGAATCTGTATTGCCTCTGGGTGAGGGGCAGAGGGGAGGGGTGGAGGTTGAAAGCCCCTGTTTTAAGATTCAAGGAGTTTGAATCATGTGATCTTCCAGGGTAACCCAGGGAGGGAAAGCTAGGAGGGCCTTACTGGTGAGGGAAAGCGTTACTTTCCTTGTGTTAGATCTCAGGGGGTCTGGATCTTGGGGGTCCCGGGGAAGGTTTTGGGGAGACCAGAGTTTATCAGGCACTCCAAGTCCTGATTGGTGGCAGCCTATCAGATCTAAGCTGGTAATTAAGCTAGGGGAATTCATGCTGCCCCCATCTTGGACCCCTAAAGTTCAGATGGGGAAAAGATAACTATGACAGGAGGCTTCAGAAGTGGAAAAGGGCAAATATTATGGCCAATCTATAAAAAGGGAAATAAGGACGACCTGGGGAATAGACCCATCAGCATCGTCTGCAAACATCTAGAAGATAAGGTTATAAGTAACAGTCAGCATGGATTTGTCAAGAAACAAATCATGTCAACCAACCTGAGCTTTCTTGGACAGAAGTAACAAGCCTTGTGGATGGGGGAAAGTGTGTACATGGTTATCTTGACTTTAGTAAAGCTTTTGATACTGTCTCATATGACCTTCTCATAAACAACTAGGAAATGCAACGTAGATGGAGCTACTATAAGGTGGGTGCATAACTGGTTGAAAACTATTCCCAGAGAGTAGTTATAGTGCGTTCAGAGTCATGCTGGAAGGGCATAACAAGTGGGGTCCCACAGGGATCAGTTCTGGGTCCTGTTCAATATCTTCATCGGTGATTTAGATGATGGCATAGAGAATACATTTGTAAAGTTTGCGGACAATACCAAGCTGGGAGGGGTCACAAATGCTTTGGAGGATAGGATTATAAAGAAAAATGATCTGCACAAACTGGAGAAATGGTCTGAAGTAAATAGGATGAAATTCAATAAGGACAAATGCAAAGTACTCCATTTAGGAAGGAACGATCCATGCACACTTACAAAATGGGAAATGGCTGCCTAGGAAGGAGTACCACAGAAAGGGATCTGGAGGTCATAGTGGACCACAAGTTAAATGAGTCAACAATGTAACACTGTTGCAGAAAAAGCAAACCTCGTTCTAGGATGTATTGGCAGGAGTGCTGTAAGCAAGATATGAGAAGTAATTCTTCTACTCTACTCCACACTGATTAGGCCTCAGCTGGAGCCTTGTGTCCAGTTCTGGGTGCCACATTTCAGGAAAGATGTGGACAAATTGGAGAAAATCCAAAGAAGAGCATCAAAAATGATTAAAGGTCTAGAAAACATGACCTATGAGGGAAGATTTGAAAAAATTGGAGTTTTTTAGTTTGGAAAAGAGGACTGAGAGAGGGGACATAACAGTTTTTAAGTACTTAAAAAGTTGTTACAAGGAGAAGGGAGAAGAATTATTGTTCTTAACCTCTGAGGCTAGGACAAGAAGCAATGGGTTTAAATTGCAGCAAGAGAGGTTTAGGTTGGATATTAGGGAAAACTTCCTAACTGTCAGAGTGGCTAAGCGCTGGAATGAATTGCCTAGGGAGGTTGTGGAATCTACATTATTGGAGATTTTTAAGCGCAGGTTAGACAAACACCTGTCAGGGATGGTCTGGATAATACTTAGTCCTGCCATGAGTGCAGGGGACTGGATTAAATGACCTCTTGAGGTCCCTTCCAGTCCTATGATTCTATGATGTTGTTAGCACATGTTCAAAACCGGACAGCCCTGCCTAGGCAAAAGTTGTTAGACAGGTCTATCCTAAATCAAGAACTGTGTGTTCATCTCAATTTACATATAAGTAGTAAATAGAACAGCAGGAATGGCAAGAAACAGAACAATTTGGATTTCAGGAAACACAAGTGGGGAAAGAGAGCATGGAGCTTCCTTCACCACCAGACTCCATCACCTTCTTTACTGTTTGAATAAACTTTATTTTTGAAGGGTAACTCCACTTCAGAGGTTCACTGGATTATAAAAGAAGGGAGCAGAGAATCCCAAGTTAACTCTAAGAAGACAAAGGCACCAACACCTTTGGGCCTCTGGGAGAGATCCTAGCCAAGGAAAGGGTCCGTCACCATCTTGTTGGAAGACTATGGGTGAGACAGGCCATCTTCAACAAAGCCTTGAACCAAAACTTACCCTGGCGAGCCAGACCAGTTTATCTGCTGTATCAGCAGGTTCGGCTGACCACGGCTCCCACTGGCCGTGGTTCCCCGTTCCAGACCAATAGGGGCGGTGGGAAGCAGCGCGAGCAAGGGATGTGCTGGCCACGGCTTCCCGCCACCCCCATTGGCCTGGGATGGCAAACTGCGGCCAGTGGGAGCCGCGATTGGCCGAACCTGCCGATGTGACAGGTAAACAAACTGGCCCGGGCTGCCAGGGTGCTTGCCAGGTGAGCCGTGTGCCAGAGGTTGCTGACCTGTGGTGTAGACATACAGTCAATAGCTTAACTGAGGGTATGGAGGGCCACATGGTTCAGACAGAGACCTCTATTGAGAGGATCTATTAATAGGGATTCTCTATATCTTAGTAAGGAGGAGAGAATGGAAGATGATAAAGTACAGGTAGGATCTGAAGAGACAGTCGAATGAAGCAGAGTTGCTGTGGGTGCTCGACCCTTCCCTAAGTTGTACAGCACCAAGGGCCCTGTGGAGCTGATCTCCATGCTATGCAGGGTATTTGCACACCTGTTACTGTCCCTCCCTGAGCACCGGCTCCGCACTTCCATTGGCTGGGAACTGGCCAGTGGGAGCTGTGGGTGGCGGTGCCTGTGGGTGAGAGCCGGATCTGCTGCAGGCTGGAAGCCTGCCTCTGCACCCCGGCTGCGATGTTGACCAGTAGCTGCCAGAGGTAAGCCTGTGCCCCAACCCCCATGCACTAACCCTTGCCCCAGCCCTGAGCCCCCTCCTGCACCCCAAACCCTGCATCCCCAGCCCCACCCCAGAGCCTGCACCCTCAGCCCAGAGACCTGACCCCCTCCCGCACCCCAGCCCACAGCCCCCTGCCACACACTGAACCCCTCACCCCCACACCCGAACCCTATGCCACAGCCCTGAGCCCCTCCCACAACCCAAACCCCTCATCCCCAGCTCCGTTGGATTGCAGGCATCAACAATTTTCTTCAACTGGATTGCTGGAAAAAGTTTGAAAACTCCAATCCTACGGTGTATCTGCATGGTGCCTACCATAATGAGGCCTCAATCTTGTTTGGGGTCCCAAGGCACAACAGTAATACAAATAGTAAAAATAAATAATACTTGGTAACATTAGGCTCTGTCATCTCAACACAAGCAGAAACTAACTCAATAAGATGTTATATATGTGTCTTTATGATGATCTTTTACTAAAATGAAAAAATGTAAACTTCTAATCTAGTTTAGACAGAAATTGAAACTAGTTAGTAGAAAAAACATGCCCAGATTGATATGATTCTGGAAACAAATTATTGTATTCAGAATAAGAGAGGGGGAGGAAAGCAAATTACAAAAATATTCAAAAAAGAACAATGGTAGGCAGAAAGTGTGTAAATTTAAAGATTTCTGTATTTGTACAGTAGTTCAGAGCTTTCAGAGCAGAGTAAAGTATCATTATGGATGTTCATATGAATCTGCCAGTGTGTTTTCCAAAACATCTTGAGGTAGAAAATAAACATTCTAAAAATCAATTATTTATCTTTGGGCTGTTCACCTGTTTTTTGCATAGGAAAAAACACCAAATAAAGATTAATGACAAGTAATTAAAATGTTTTTGCTGATAAAGTTATAGACCAGTCATAAAATGAAAATGCTTTCTCAGTAGCACTATTATTTTTATTTGCCATCTACAGTATAACACGTTTTCTGGATTCATAGACTAGAAATAATTTACTGAAAATCTAATATTATGCTTTGAGGTTTGAGTGTTTGTCGCTACATATGCATTTTCTGTTTAAATTTAGGTTTGAATCTGTTCACTAAAATATCATTGGGTATTCTTGGGTTCTCTTTATGTAGTAGTAACATAGGTTTTTAAAACCAAGAAGATCTAAAGGTCAGATTCAGACTAACTTATACACTTGCAAGTGTATAGGCTCACTGATTTAAAATTCCCAACTGAGGCCTGCAGGCTTAGCTTTGTATATCAACAGAAGTAAATAGTTTGACATTGTAGATGTCTCTGATGTTATCCAGTTCCAATCTGAGTAATTTAGAGCAAAACATTCTGACTTACTGTAGCAAACACTTCCCTTTTTGATAAAGTATGGTATTTATCTTTTCTTGACCATCCAACTAACTTTCTTTAAAGAAAAATGTAACCCTGTTTGTTGTTTGTTAAGTAATACCAACTTTTGGTACTTTTGTGTTTTAGCTGATAAATTTAGAAGGAAACTAGGAGAACTGGAGCGAGAGAAGAATTCTTTAAAATTTCAGCTTCCTTCAAAGCATCCTTCAATTATCAGCTTCTTGGACAGAGTCAGTACACAAGTTCAAACAGCGTTGTACTGGGCTGGAGATCGGTAAGTTCACTGGAACCTTATGATACGGAACTATATTTCTGTTTTTCTTGAAGTACTGGGTACAAGTTATGGCTAGATTTTAATTTTTAAACAAAAAATGAATGCTTTGGAGCATTAATACTACACCTTTTAAGAATATAATAATAATTCAGTCCTATTGTCATTTTTCCTTTTCTCCAGGTCTTTAAAAAGTGTTATATTAGAGCCTGAGCCTGAATGAATGAAGTCTATATATGACTTTTACCACTGATTTCAATGAGAACAGGCTTGAACCCTAGCACAGCAACTTAAACATATAGCAACAAGGCAACCTGAGGCCACGTCTACACTACGGGATAATATCGAATTAGCTAAAATCAGTTTTATAAAACTGATATTACAAAGTCGATTGTGCACGTCCACACTAGGCACATGAATTCGATGGTGTGGGTCCATGGTCCAAGGCTAGCGTCGATTTCTGGAGCGGTGCACTGTGGGTAGCTGTTCCGTAGCTATCCCAATAGTTCCCTCAGTCTCCCCGCACCCTTGGAGACTTCCGGGTTGAGAGCCCAGTGCCCTGATGGAGGCAAAATCATTGTCGCGGGTGGTTCTGGGTACTAGCCTCATCCGTTCCTTTTGAAACGCAGCCAGACAACACTATTCACGCCTTTTCCTGGGTGACTGAGCAAACGCCATAGCACAGCAATCATGGACCCGCTGAGATCATCAACGCTACTCGTGGACGTTGTAAACACCTCGCGCATTCTCGTGCTGTCCTGTGGTGAACCAGAACTGCAAAGGCAGGCAAGGAGGAGGCAGCTATGGCAGCACGCACGAGAGCGATGACAAATGGACACTGAATTCTGCCTACCCAGCTGGGCCCTGCGTTTGGAGCTATGCTGGTATCGGGGCACGGTTCTACCCTTGAATGCCGATTTTGGGCCGGGAAAACAAGCACACGCTGGTGGACGGCATAGTTTGCCCAGGTGTGGACGATTCGCAGGGCTGCGAAACTTTTCGCATGCGTTAAGAGCACTTTCTTGAACTGTATTTGCTTCGCCATGCCTGAAACGCCTATACAATACTACACAGATGAAGCACCCTCACAGTGAGAAAGGCGAGTAGAGAATTATGAGGCCATTACTTGGCAGTGAACTCAGTGAACCCAAGCTACCGGTCAGTCGGGAATCAATTTGGAGTGGGAAATCTACTGTGGGGGGCTGTGTTATGCAAGTAGCCAAAGGCAATCGTTAGCTGCTGCTAGAAGGTAGTGACTCTGGAAACGGCAGGGCGTAGTTAGATGGCTTTGCTGCAATGGATCCCAACTGGGGGGCCAATAGATGAACCATACCCTATTTGGCTCGGAGCACAGGGCACCTAGTTCGTTAAACCGCAAGGGCATACTTTTCAATGGGCTGAAGCACTGGTGGATCACAAGGAGTTTTCCCAAAACGCAACAGCCGTGGGATGGCAGAAGGGTTTTCATACGCTTGCGTTTCAGAAGCCACTACCTGTTTAACGGCTGCAGCAAGGATACTTCCCACATCAGAAAATAAACAGTTTGGGATGTTGAATTCCTATCGTATCCTG
>NC_133771.1:137098372-137101090 GCF_003597395.2 Chelonoidis abingdonii
CGTTAAATCGATTTAACGCTGTTAAAATCGATTTAATGGCATAGTGTAGACAAGGCCTGAGCTACATCTCCCTGTGGAACTAAACCCAGTTTGCTTTTGGGGAGATGAAAAATCATTAACTATAAAGTGTGTAAATCACTTCTGCCATGGATTCTCCTGCCAGCTTGGGAATCACTTTTATTCATTATTAGTTAAGGACCAGCAATATGCTGAGCACTGTGCAGTTCACAAAAATAATCAGTCTCTCCCCCTAGAGCTAACAACCTGCAAGACAGAGAGAATCTGAGATGCACTAGATGACGCTGGGGCAGTAGTTAATCTCTCCCCTCTCCCATTTTTTTTTCTCATTTGTGTTTCTGAGTCTGTCTTTTCTGTCACGCTACTGAATGGCTTCGTTACGAATAAGGAGGTTCTTCCTTAGATATTTATTAGCTGTGGCTTTAATGTGGGAAATCTTGTTTTCTGATAACTCACATTGATCAAGGTGTGATATTTGATCTGTGCATACTTGTGTTGACTTACACGAGCGCTAGATAAAATACATATAGATGATGGGACTTGGCTAAACAGATTCTTTTTTTTAAAATTGTTTTAGCTCTTGTTTATTGTGTATATATAAAGTAATGTGATTTGTTTTGAAATATACTCGATAAGGATTCCCTCTTGTGGTCTCGTGTGGTAGAAGGGAGCCATTTTGTCAATTGTATGGGTCACAGAACCATGAATCAAAGTATAGGATACAAAGTACTTAAATGCTGTATCAAAAGGTGCCTCTCATATTATTTGTTATAAACTATTCTTGTATTTCGAGAGATGCTGTCAACTTGAATTATTTGAAACTGATTAATTATAAGAGATTTGTTTTCTGATGGGGCACCCTCTAAATTGTATGTCCTGAGTATTTAAAAAAAAACGTTCATGAGGGTTTTTCTGTTCCCCTGCTGAAGACTGGAAGTGTCTTTTGTGCAAGTCTGAGAGCAACAGTACCAACCATGGTCAGACCTAGTTCTTGCTTTTCACCCTTGTCTCTGTGCACATGACTCTCTGCTGTCTTTTCAGATTCAGCTTGGGTATTGCTTTTATTGTTAAACACCTTTTTTTTTTCATTTGTGGTCTTTTGTATTTGACAGCACTTTGTATATACTTCCTTTGTTTTGCCGATAGAGCGTACTCTTCCTCAGGTTCTGCAAGAAGGTGTTTAAAAATCTTTTTAGGCACAGTAATATTTTAAATAGGACTAGCTGGAAAAAAAATCTGTTTTTGTGAAAAATGTTGAAGTTTTGAGACTTGTTTTTGTTCCACAGTGGAATAAAATCAAGGTCTTTTGAATTTTTCATGGAAAAAAAAAGAGAGAGAGAGGAGCGAGAGAGAAACACGCAACCCAGAACAGCCATAGCTTACTGGTTAGGGATGTGGGAGATCCAGGTTAAGGAACCTAGGTCTCCCATATCCCAGGTGAGTGCCCTAATTGCAAAGCTATTGACTATTCTGAGGTTAGCTGGTCTGTGGTCAATTGGCCTATCTGGTTTTGATGAGAAATTCCACACTGAATCAGAGAAAACTTTTCCACAAAAATTTCATCAGAATTAATATATTTCTTGGAAACTTTTAAGTTTTAACAAATTCACATTTTCTGATATAAGTTTTTTGTTAAAAATCCTGGCTGGCACTAGCTTTAAGTTACTCATAGTAACATAAGAACAGATTCAGGATATTCAGAGGAAATGTGATTTCCAAGCTGATGTTGCCACTTTAAGAATAACCCTTGTTACGGTGGCATGTTTGTAGGTTCTTCACCAGCCAGTCAGAAATCTTCACGCTTGTGAGAGCTGTATGAAATGTCACTTAGCAAAAACAAGAGCACTTCAGAGCTTCTAGGAATCCTGTACAGTTTGTCTGGTGAGGAGGTAATGATTTGTAATCAGTGTAAGACACATACACATTAATGGTCTAGCACTTTAAAATTCTACACCTAGATGGTTGTGTCTCATGTTTTGTTTTTGCCTAAATACGTGTGTATAATGGTCATGGAACTTTATGTTCTTGCATTCTTGCTGATATTTACATTAAAGCTAGACTTTTTCAGTGATGTGGGATTCTTTTCTAATGTGTTTATTTTTACTTAATGTTTATGAAGCAAAAAAAGCATTCAGAGGCACCTAAAAGCATCATTACAACAGGCCCTCTTGACTGCTTGTTCAAAAGATTTCTTTTTTTAATTACTCATTTCCTTCTCTCTTCACTAACTTTGATGTTGTATTGCATCCATCCTGCACTACATGTCTTTTTCTCTCTTTCTGTTTGTTTGGTATCATTTGTAATCCAACATTGCTTTTTCATTCTCTTTAATCTCATTTGTTCTCCAGCAATCTCTGTGATTATCATAAGCATAATTCCTAATTCTGAACCTTAGAGTCCAAAATGTGGGTGCCTGCATGAAACCTCCAAGCTTAATTACCAGCTTGGATCTGATAGCCCTCCGTATCCTGACACAGGATTTCTATCCCCTAGATCCTCATTAGAAAAGAAAATTCCAACAGTTTAAAAGAAAGCTTTGTATAAAAAGAAAGAAAGACATAAAATGCTCTCTTTGTATCAAGATACAATATACGTTTAATTGCTGTTAAAGAAAAATTGACTAACAGCTTATTCAAAAGAAATCAATTAAACATTCCAGCAACTACACACATGTAAATACAAAAAAAACAATAAAAGGGC
>NC_133771.1:137101115-137128075 GCF_003597395.2 Chelonoidis abingdonii
ATAAAGGATTCCCTCTTGTGTTGTATGTGGTTAGAAGGGAGCCATTTTGTCAATTGTATGGGTCACAGAACCATTGAATCTAAATGTATTAGTGATTACCATCAAAGTACTTAAATGCTGTATCAATAAGGTGCCTCTCATTTAGTTTGTTATAACTTATTCTTGTATTTCGAGAGATGCTGTCACTTGAATTATTTGAAACTGATTAGTATAAGAGATGTTTCTGATGGGCACCCTCTAATTGTAATGTCCTGAGTTATTTAAAAAAAAAACGTTTCCATGAGGGTTTCTGTCCCCTCTGAAGATGAAGTGCTTTGGGGCAAGTTCTGAGAGAACCAGTACCAACCAATGGTCAGACCTAGTTCTTGCTTTTCACCCGTCTTCATGTGCACATGACTCTCTGGCTGTCTTTTAATCAGCTTGTGTATTGCTTTATGTAAACACCTTTTTTTTTCATTGTGGTCTTTTGTATTTGACATGCACTTTGAATACTTCCTTGTTTTGCCGATTAGAGCGTACTCTTCCTTCAGGTTCTTGCAAGAAGGTGTTTAAAAATCCTTTTTAGGCACTATATTTAATAGGACTAGCTGAAAAAATAATCTGTTTTTGTGAAAAATGTTGAAGTTTTGAGACGTTTTTGTTCCACAGTGGAATAATCATAGGTCTTTGAATTTTTTCATGGAAAAAAAAAAAGAATATGAGAGAGAGGAGCGTGAGAGAGAAACACGCTAACCGAACAGCCATAGCTTATCTGGTTAGGGATGTGGAGATCCAGGTTAAGGAACCTAGGTCTCCCATATCCCAGGTGAGTGCCCTAATTGCAAAGCTATTGACTATTCTGAGGTTAGTGGTCTGTGGTCAATTGCCTATCTGGTTTTTGATGAGAAATTCCACATGAATCAGAGAAACTTTCCACAAAAATTTTATCAGAATTATATATTTCCTTGGACTTTTAAGTTTTAACAAATCACATTTTCTGATATAAGTTTTTGTTAAAAATCCTGGCTTGCACTAGCTTTTAAGTTACTCATAGTAACATAAGACAGATCAGGATTTCAGGGAAATGTGATTTCCAAGCTGATGTTGCCACTTTAAGAATAACCCTTTACGGTGGCATGTTTTTAGGTTCTTCACCAGCCAGTTCAGAAACTCTTTCACGCTTGTGAGAGCTGTATGAAATGTCACTAGCAAAAAGCCCAAGAGCATTAGAGTTCTAGGAATCCTGTACAGTTTGTCTTGTGAGAGGTTAATGGAGTATCCAGTGTAAAGGACACATAACCACATTTATGGTTCTAGACTTTAAAATTCTTACACCTAGATGGTTGTGTCTTCATGTTTGTTTTTGCCTAATCATACGTGTGTAAATGGTCATGGAACTTTATGGTTCTGCCATTCTCTTGATATTTACATTTTAAAAGCTAGACTTTTTCAGTGGATGTGGGATTCTTTTCTTAATGTGTTTTTTTTACTTATGTTTTATGAAGCAAAAAAAGCATTCAGAGCACCTAAAAGCATTCATACAACAGGCCCTCTGACTGTTGTCAAAAGGATTTCCTTTTTTAATACTCAATTCCTTCTCTCTTCCCAACTTATGTTGTATTGCATCCATCCTGCACTCATGGTTTTTCTCTCTTTCTGTTTGTTGGTATCATTTGTAATCCAACATTGCTTTTTCATTCTCTTTAATCTTTCATTTGTTTCTCAGCAATCTCTGTGTTATCATAAGCATAATTCCTAATTCTGAACCTTAGAGCCAAAATGTGGGTGCCTGCAGAACTCCAAGCTTAATTACCGCTTGGATCTGATAGCCCTGCCCCAGCCAAAAATTTTCCAGTGTTTTGGGCTCACTCTCGGTCTCCCAAAACCTTCCTGGGGGGACCAAGACTTAGATGTCCTTGAGTCTTACTACACAAAGGGAATAACCCCCTCCCCTTGTCTTCTCTTTACTTCCTCCCCAGGGCTTCCCCTTCGTGGTTATCCTGGAAGATTACTTTTACTTAAACTCCTGAATTACAAAACAAGAGGGCAATTTACCTTCCCCCTATTGTTTTTCTACCTTTGTACTCACAACTTGGAAACTGAAGATTAGAAGCTTGAAGACAGAAAGATCCCTCTCATAGCCGAGAGACAGACAAAAGACACACACAAAGGGGGACACACCCAAACATTCCCTCCCTGAGCTTTTAAAAATCCGGTTTACTGATTGGTCCTCTGGTCAGGTGTTTGGTTCCCTTTGTTAATCCTTTACAGGTAAAAGAAACATTAACCCTTAGCTATCTGTTTATGACAGTGATAGACTCCCGAAATGAAGTCTACTCTTCCTCTGTGGTAGAATATTTTTTGGAAATCGCTACTGGGTAACTATTAGCAATCACTTCATCACAAAGCATATCACCATTGAAGCATTTTTGATGCAATAGATATCCATCTCTGGAACGTTATTAAATGGAACGTTATTGTTGCTATTAAGAGTCATTGATCAGTTTCTGGAGCAAGATTAGCATGTCTAAATATATGTACCTCTTGGATGAGTTCAGTCAAGAATTTCTGAACTAGAAGTAATCCAAGGTTACATTGTCACCCGATGGATAGTTAAATGTATACATATGGCAATTCTTGTGCTGAAACCAGGTAGCTGTAAAAAATAGAATTTGCTTCTTACATATGGCCTAATAGACACACACCATTATCGATTTCTCTTCCAGTAAGATGTGTGGTCCCAGTACCCCTTCAAATCCAATTCTGTCATGGCCAATTCTTGTGTTCATATCTCCGAAGGTAGCAATATGAAGTTGGGGTGATGTATTAGATACAGTGTCATCTAACATGGCATAAAAGCATCTTTTTCAGCATCAGGGCTTGCCTCAAGCAGAGCATACCACATGTCCTACCTTCATACTGAAAATAGCAGCTATCAAGTGTGGAGAATAAACCTGCCAAGTCAATAATACAGATTTTTGTCCTCGAGGACAAAACCAGAGCAACACCAGTGTGCCTATCAGATGTATTGCGGGCATCCAGCAATCAAAAAGTCTGACCCACTATGAATCAGAGCTGTGCTCATGGTTTTCAAATTCCACCCTGTCTCCTGTGTGCTTCTTATCAGCTTTCAACCTTTTTGGTTCTTCAGCCAGGAAAGAATCATAGAATATCAGGGTTGGAAGGGACCTCAGAAGGTAATCTAGTTCAATCCCCTGCTCAAAGAAGGACCAATCCCCAACTAAATCATCCTAGCTAGGGCTTTGTCAAGCCTGACCTTAAAAACCTCTAAGGAAGGAGATTCCACCACCTCCCTAGGGAACCCATTCCAGTGGCTTCACCACCCTGCCTAGTGAAAAAAGTTTTTTCCTAATAGCCAATCTAAACCTCCCCTTCTGCAACTTAACGACCATTACGCCTTGTTCTATCATCTGCTACCGCTGAGAACAGTTTAGATCCATCCTCTTTGGAACCCCTTTCAGGTAGTTGAAAGCAGTTATCAAATCCCCCTCATTCTTCTCTTCTGCAGACTAAACAATCCCAATTCCTTCTGCCTCTCCTCACAAGTCATGTGCTCCAGCCCCCTAAATCATTTTTGTTGCACTCCGTTGGACTCTTTCCAATTTTTCCCACATCCTTCCTGTAGTGTGGGGCCCCAAAACTGGACACAGTACTCCAGATGAGGTCTCACCAATGTCTGAATAGGGGGAAGATCACATCCCTCAATCTGCTGGCAATGCCCCTACTATATACAGCCCAAAATTGCCATTAGCCCTTCTTCGTAACAAGGGCAACATCTGTTTGACTCATATCATTGAGTCATTTTTCTGAAATGACTATTAATTGATAAACATCTTGTGATCCCAATCCTCGATACTTGGATGTCATTTGCTGAAGTGTTTTACCACCTTTCTATTCAGATGCTTTCTCTCCATCTCTGGTATATGTAGATGGAAGTGGAGGATAGCTCAGTGGTTTGAGCAATTGACCTGCTTAAACTCAAGGTTGTGAGTTTCCCAAATCCTTGAGGGGGCCACTTAGGGATCTGGGTCAAATCAGTAGTTGGTTCTGGCTAGTGAAGGCAGGGGGCTGGACTTGAATGACTGTTCAGAGTCCCTTCCAGTTCTATTGAGAGCAGGTATATCTCTATATATTAAATTATAATATTTATTGGTAAGAAGACATCATCACACAGTCTGACTCGTCTGTATGTAGTTAGACTATTTAGTATGAATCCCGAAGTCTGGTTCCGCTGTGAGTTTGCAGAATGAAAACTTGTTAAAATTCATGTCCTGTCTCTTCCGCCCACATCAAAGCCAGAAGAATGTTTTTATAGGAGCCAGCTTATCAGCGCCTATTGGGCCATCCTCCTACTTTATCTCATGGACTCATAGGTCAGAAGGGACCAATATGATTCATCTAGTTGACGCTCCTGCCACAAAGCAGGCCAACAGAACCCTATCTGTCTACTTCTGTACAACCGCTAACCTATGTCCGAGATATTGAAGCCCTTCAAAATTGTGGTTGAAGACCTCAAGCTGCAGGAGAGTCCACCAGCAAGCGACCATGACCCATGCCCCACGCTGCAGAGGAAGGCGAAAAACCTCCAGGGCCTCTGCCAATCTGCCCTGGAGGAAAATTCCTTCCCGACCCCAAATATGGCGATCAGCTAAACCCTGAGCATGTGGGCAAGACTCACCAGCCAGCACTCAGGAAAGGCTTGGGACCTACACTAGGAACAAAGAATCCAGTGGCTTAGTGCATCAATGGTGAAATCGTATGGTGCAGTGCTTTGTGGAAGCCTCTGAAAGACAAGATAAGACGTGTATTTGAGACTCTGTAGGTCCTAATTGGACATCCATTCTCATGACTTCTGCCAGTTACAGAGAAAAATGGAGAATACTGTCAGGATTTTGGTGCCCAAATTATGCATTGGCATGAGCATTTTTGTGAATTAATGAACAGATCCCCACCAAGATGTAAACAACTTAATTCAAAAATGAGTCCAGCAAAAAACAAGCTGGTGATGTGAGAGGAAGTGATGCTTTCAGTCAAACAATTATAAAATGATAAAGCACCTTGTTTTGACAATATTCCATCAGATCTGCTAAAGGTTGATGGCCTGGATTTAGTTCACTGGCTTCATAGAGTTGTTTTAAGAGTTTGGGCAACCGGGTGCATTCCAGAAGATTGGAAAAGGGGCTGCCATCATCCAAAAAAAAAAAGAGGGTCATCAGTTTATTCAAATTGTAGGGAAATAATGCTGCTGTTAGTCCAAGGGAGGATGTTCATGGTCTTACTACTGAACTGACTGATATATTGTGCCAGCCCAAAAAAAGACAATCACTGTGGTTTCCATACAAGTCAATCTAAGAGCCATGCTATATATGTGTGGTGAAGTGAGAATGTTCTTAGTTTTCTCTTGAGTACTGTGTGGGTGCCTCAGTTTCCCCTATACAGTTCTTAAGTCTCTAGGTAGTGGGATAAGGGGATGTGATTGTTGCAGAGCCTGAGAGGGCCAGTGTGATGGTGCCTGCACAGAGAATGGCTGACACCCTGTCTGCTGGCAACTAGTGGCCTGGGCTGCTCCTCTGCAAAGGTGCCAACTGAAGGTGTTGGAGAACAAAGAGATCAGGTGACCACCTGGCCCTGGAAAGAGAAAAAGGCGAGAGGAGGGGCTGGAGAGTTGTCAGTTTGGAGCTGGCTGGGAAAATAGAGGGGAGCCCAGACAGGGCTCTGGCCTCCCTGGCCCTCCAAGACGGACCTGGCTGAGGGGATCCTGTTGTCTGTACCTGCAAGACTGTGTTCCTGTCGACTAAATAAACCTTCTGTTTTACTGGCTGGCTGAGAGTCATGGTGAATCGCAGGAAGCCGAGGGTACAGGGCCTTGTCTCCCCTAAACACTGTGACAATATGCTCTGTAGAATATTACTGAAAAACAAATAGTGACAAAAGAAAGTTTAATATTGTGTTTATAGACTCTGCAGCTGCTTTTGACTTAGTGAACTGATCAGTACTGTGGATCCTATTGTGTCAGTATGGGGTGCCTCAGGACTTGGTGTGCCTATTGAAGAAACTGTACCACAGTACTTTTAGCTGTGTAAGGATCTATGGTTATATTATAGATTAGTTTAAGTAGAAAAAGGAGTACACCAGGGATGCATTCTCTCACCTACATTATTTAAGGTTCAAATAGACTATGTGATGATAAAGGCGATTGAAGCCAAAGTAGGAGGTATGAAGCTTAAATATTCTTCGTTAGAAGATGATGTTTCCTTATTTGGAGAAACTACAAGCTAGTGCTGGAAGAGCTGTGGAAAACTGCAAAATCTGTGGGACTTAAGACCAATAGTGATAAAACCAAAGCTATAAAATGGAAATGAACAACCTACAGGCACTGCATGTAGAAAGCATTGATGTTGAATGGGTGAATAGTTTTCTGGATAGTCAGTTGAGAACAGGATGTTCTATATCCGAAGAAGTTGCACATCAGATCAGTCTTCCGTCAGCTTCATTTCAATGTCTTCAAAGGCTGTTGGGGCAGCAGAATGTATGTGTGATGACCACGAAACAAGTGGTCAACGTGGTAGTGATGACAGCTGTGCTATATGCAGTAGAAACAAGGCTTTTAAAAACTGCTGAGGAGAGGAAACTAGACAGTTTTCAGTGTCAAAGTTACAGCATATTCTTAACATCCAATAGTTTGTCACAAACAAGGAAACACTCAGATGAATCTGGGAAGCTCTAGTTTTGCACCAGGTCAGAACAAGATGAGTGCAAAGATGGGGTCATGTCCAGTGTGCAGAAGAAGGTGTGCTTTTACAGAAGGAAGTAGAGCACTAGGCCGACTACGAATGAGGTTGGAAAATGCATTTCTGAAGGACGTAAGCCTAAAATCTCCCATGCTGCCTATTGCTGAAGGATTTACAAGAGGCCATTCAAGATGGAAGTCCATTCTACATGCAATCATGGCAGCACATAGCCATGTGAATTTGCTGCTGTTGCACCTGAGATGTGTCTGCAAAATGGATATGATTTGCCTTTTCTGTGTGCAAGATACTCATTTATGCATGCAGGCAATAATCATGTAGTCAAGTTAATTGTATTATGTACAACAGATATCTAAGTAAATTTTGCAGGCTTATCTTAAGAGGTCATGTTTGAAAATTTGTCCTTGACAGATGTATTTATTTGGGACAACAGTTTTTCAGTGAGATGTTAAAAATGCACCTGTAATATTTATGGAAAACCCATATATACTTGTATGCATAAATAGACAGAGAAATGCCATTACTCGCTTGCTTGCACAAAAGTAGGGAAATACATATGAAAACATGTCTGCACTATTTGCAGGTTCATTTTGAGAGGCCCATTATAAATTTGGCACTTAATACACTATATTGATTATCTTCGGGCCCAATCACACGAACATTTCTTACTGAGCATAGTGCTTACTACTGTGAAGAGTCCCACTGACTGTAAATTTGAAAGAGCTTCCTGTATAGGAGAGGGGCCAAAGTTGGCATCAAATAGTACAGACTCTGTCTGATCTCTAGTGTGATCTCCAAAAGCCGACAGAAGCCTCAGAAACTGCTCCAGATAATTTCTAAATTTCCTTTCTGAATAATTTTCTCAATGGTGATGGGAAATTGCATTCCTTAGTTTGCCTCCAGCCATTCATCCAAGACAGTGATGAGTGAATATGCTGAAAAATGAAATAGCTGGAGGAAGCCTGAAGCTATACAAGTCATCGTCTTCCTTTTTCCTTTGAGATGCTGTAAAAACAGTCAGTGTTTGATAAAATAAGGGGAATATGGAAAGGGTAAAGGAAAAAACACTCTAGTTTCTTAAATAACGTTGTTTTAAAGATTTAAGACACTGTTTTAATGATGGGCCATCACAACTCCTAGGGTGGCACGGTACATTTCCTTTCAGTCTTCCAGAATTGAATGCCCGGTAGTCACATTAAATATAAATGTTTGTCATTTTTAAAGGGTTGGAAGTGAAGAAGTGCAGTTCTGGCAAAAAAACGAGCAAACGCTTTTGAGTCCTGCTTTCCAAAAGATGATACAGGTTTCAACCACAAAAAGAAACCAGCTTCTTCAAGAAAAGCAATGGTTACAGGTAAGAAGAAAAGTAAAGTTGTGGGAAAAACCACTAGTGGGGGGAAAATGTAGCTTGTAGGCGTTCTTGATTAATTAAACAAACTGATAGTATAGCATACTGCTTCTGTGCAGCAATTAGAGACTTGGCTGTAGTCCAGCTGATTATCTCAGTGATGACTGGCCAGGGGTAGTGTGAATCTCATTACAGACAAAGGGGAGTTGAAGGCTCAGTTGCTCATGTGCATGCTTTAGCTTTCCTCATTATCTTTTAAGTATGCTCTTTATGTTCACAGGCCTGATTTGCTTTCTCTATGCTTCACTGACTTTTAGAAGTTTTTATTTGAAGACAAAAAGGGAGTTTCGAAGAATGCAGTCTCATAGTCACTTCTTTTCAGATTTGATTATCAGTATGTGATTTGCCAGCTTTTGTTCATGAAAGATGATCTGTACATTTTGTAGGGACACAGTGATTGTCATTAAAAAGTCAGCATTTGCCAATAGTAACTATGCACTGATACTTGAGATTACTATGGTCTCCCTCTCCTTTTAGAATAGAAAGCATCTGTGTGGTAATGGTTACAAATGTTAACTGTTTAAATAGCTGCTGCTGTAATGTTTGTGTAAAAATAATCACAAACTCTTCAACTATAGTTTAGATCCTTTCTTCATATCCCCACCGTTCAAAAGGCTCTATTATTTGTTGCCTAAGAATGAAACCCTTTCTTCTGTAATATTCCTGATCAACTTGAGTGATTACACTGAAGAATGAATTATCCTGGAGGGCTAAGTAGAGGCTTGCAGCTATACTCTTCTGATATTTACTTCAGGGATCCTTGTTTATAATTTTTTTCAGTGTCCTGTGGTAGGAAGAGGTGAGGTGAGAAGCATATAAATTAAAGAAACAGGATTTCTTAGATAATAGTGCTAAATTAAGGTCCTTTCTGTCATCTTGCATGGCTGCCCAAGAGGACATTAAAGATCCCATGACACTTCTGGAAAAGAGCAGGAGATAACTGCAGTTTACTAGCCAAAATGTCCATTTTGAGAAAAGTAGGTTTCAGTTCCCCAAGAATGCATGTGAACTATTTTTAAGCGTATAGTAGCTTTCTCTTTTGCTTATGCAGGCTCTGCAATACCAGTATCTAATTAATTGTAATGTAAATGTTCTATGACACCTTGAAAATGAAAACTGTATTATAAAACCAGTTCTGTTCATCTTCCTATACACTCCCTTATAAGTCTCTTACTGCACTCGTTACAATTAGTACATTTTCAAATAATGTGGAGGGCTTTGTATTAAGTGAGGCTAACTAAAATTCTGGCAGTATTCCCAAACCAATAGTACAGAGAAGGAAATGTTCTTTGTGCCCACTAAAAACCTGATTTGAGACTCACAGAAACAAAACTGATGTTTTTGGCCTGCTGACCTTTGTTATCTCCTTGACAAATGCCTGTGGAATGAAACATCAGGTGCTCTGTTCTCTTGTTGCTACTAAGAAAAAAGAAAATATTTGATGCATCTACTGTGCAACATTGCAGTAAGTTGAATTTTTTCAGCTAATCTGGTCCTTTAATATGCAAGAACTGTTTCTTCTTATGCTAAGTAATACAATTAAAAAGTTGGAATAATTTTTACTGTCTGGCAAACTTTAAAATATACCTTTTATAAAGTGAGCATTACTGTCTTACTGAATATTGTTAACATTTAAATTATATACAAAAAACTATATTAAAAGAATGTTAAGCTTGCAAAGTCAAGCTGTCAGAAATTAGGAAATGCTGAATACAAGGTTACCTCTGCAGCCTTAATTCAGCCCTCTTGTGTATATGCATTATTACACAGTCTTTAATTATGTGATCACATACTGTGTTTTTGAGAGGACCCTGGCCTCATTCAGTGCACAGGCTCAACAGTGCTTACTGAATGAGCAGCTATTCAATGTTCCATTTTGTCCTCATTATTCTTCAATGTGTAACCCCAACACACTATTCAAACCCTGCTCTGAATACAGAATTATTAATTTCCTCAGGGGTTTTTCTGTGGTGTTCATCATTAGAATATCTGAGTGCTCCACAAACATTAAAGAATTTATCTTCATAGCACCCCTAGGAGGAAAGGCAGTATTATTCCCATTTTACAGATGAAGAATTAAGACAGAGACATTAATGTCAAAATGCACATTAATTTTCTGTGCCCATTTTGTGATGCCTAGGGCCTGATTTTACAGAGAATGTATCATTTTATAATACTTAATGTGTTCAAAGCACAGCTATCATTGACTTTGTTTTCAGTTATGAGCACTCACCATTTCTGTAAATCAGAGCCCCCAGATGTTAGACACCCAGAAGATGAGAAACTGTGTGGCACAGGCAAGGATAGAATTCAGTTCTCTAGACTAACATTCAGCTGTCTAGACAATGAGATGATTCTTTCTCTTCCATGCAGTCCTCTGCCTTGCTCGCTACCCCACCTTCTGACTTCTGCACCAAATGAGGCAGTGGTGCTAAGTCAACCGCCTGATTAACTATACAGCCCTGATTCCTTCCCAGAGCCCCATCCATCCTGTGCACAAAATGACACGAGTCCTATTGAGAATTAGTGTGTGATCATGTCATTAAAGACTATGATAATGCACAAAGGGCTGAATTAAGTTGGGACAACAGTGCTAGACTTTGCAACCTTGTAATGTTTTATTAATGTAGGGTTTTTAATGTTATTTCTAATGTTTTTTTTTTTTTAAATTGTGGAGTATTGATGCATAGGTGACAGAGTCTTCCTTCTTTCTTTTCCCGTGCCTGACATCACATTGGCAGATGGGAGGAGGAATTGCAGGGAAAGTCTTATCTCAGCTCCTGCAGCCCAGCACTAATGTAGATGGAATGCTTAGTCTAGATGGAATGTTCAGAGAATTTAGCTGCCAAACTCTAACAAGTCTCTACTGAGCATATGCAAACTGAGATTTTTCGTAGGTCCATAACTTGGCCAGATTTCAGCAGATTTTCACAGGGATGGCAAAAGGTATGTCTTTGACACCGGGCTGACCTCCAGCCAAGTTTCAAGTGGCTGCTCCAGAGCATGGAGTGTTAGAGCATCTCAATAAAATGTCTATAAGACATTATTTTACTCATGTTGTTAATTTATTTTCCCCTAACGTTGGGCTGAGAAACCGTGAAACTGTTTTTTGCTGAAAATTTCCAAAAAAATTCAGCCTGAAGCAGACACCCATTATGGAAAATTTCAGCCCAAACAGTCTGTTTGGCAAAGTATTTTCTGTTCCTTATAAAAGTCTTATAATGGAAAGTTCTTGGCTCCTTTAACTATAGACTGCCATCTGCACTGTCTATAATACACTGTATTTTATTAGCAGCAGACTTGTTTTCCTTAACAAGGTTAATGGATAAACTTTGGTCTGTACTCCATGCAGAAAGAAATTGAAGACCTCAGAGCAAGGCTGGCTGTGCTAGAAGCAAAAGATCAGCAGTTAAGAGGAGATATTGAAGAGCAAGATAGGCTTATTCAGTTGCAGGACTGCGAGTTGACTGCCTTGCTTAGCTGTGCATCTTTGAGAGAGCTACAGGAAATAAGCAAGGCCTTAGAGGACACTTTAGCATCGTCATATCAAATTCCATTTAGTTTGGATCTCCCTGAGACCATCAAGAGGTATTTATGCATTTTAATTATTTTCCATTATATTTTCAAAGACATGTTGTAGCTATACTACTGAACCACTGCATCAGCTTCCATTTGTTTTCTCTCATGCTGCTCAAAGGTTACCTGACTCAGAGGGTTGTATATAAAAAAATAAGCCAGATAATCAAAAATATATAGATAGAAAAAAGAAGCCTTGTGCTTGCAATATAAACTTTAAAGGGACAGTGTCAGGAAAAAATTGCGTCTTTTATTTTAAAGCACTGTTTTTAATAATACGGATTATTTTTATACGTCTTTCAGACTGAATAAACTTATTTGCTTCTTACTGTTACAAATTGTTTATTCTTTGCATTTTGTTCAGCTGGGACAATAAACACTTTTTGTTTATACCTGGTTCAATTTCACATTTATCAGTACAAAGTGTTTTGGATTTGCAATAGTGCTTGTTGTTGTTGTTTGTTAATATTCTGACTGTGCCTTGTGTTGTACAGACAAATGTTGACATTGTTTTTCCAAATTCAGTAATACTCAACTGCGCAAACTGAGTTTAGTAACCCTTCTTCCTTCCTTCCTTCCTTCCTTAGTCTTGTTCTGATAATGGCTTTCATGAACAACCTTTCTGGAGGTTTTACCAGGGAATGGCAGCTTTAGTTTGTGGCCACCTGCAGAGGCTGAATTAGCATCTCTCCAAGGCTGCTTTGTCACACTTTTTACCCTATTAGAACTGCCCGCTTTTAGGGTGGGGCTGGCCAGCTGAACAGGCAACCTTAATTCTGGCATTTCCTAACATTTGAGTGCTTGACTTTTTAACATTTAACATTCTTTGAATGTAGTTTTTTTGGATATAATAATACATTCATTAGCTAACCCAAATACACTTGGAATTATATAATCTGATCAAATTGATTTGCACATGGTCAGAGTTTCCAAGGATTGATATAGCCACTCTTTATCAAAAGTAGGGCTGTCAAGCAATTAAAAAAAATTCATCACAATTAATCATGCAATTAAATAATAAATACAGGGCTCACTTTAGTTTTTATTACAAATACACCTCTACCTTGATATAATGCTGCCCTTGGGAGCCAAAAAATCTTACCGCTCTATAGGTGAAACTGTGTTATAATGAACTTAATTTGATCCACTGGAGTGTGCAGACCCGCCCCCCCAGAGCACTGCTTTACTGCGTTATATCCAAATTCTTGTTATATCGGGTGGCGATGTATTTGCATTGTAAAAAACAAAAAGAAATAGTATTTTCAATTCACCTAATATAAATACTGCTGTACAATTTCTTTTTATCATGAAAGTTGAACTTACAAATGTTGAATTATGTACAAAAAAATAACTATTCAAAATTAAAACAATGTGAAACTTTAGAGCCTACAAGTCCACTCAGTCTTACTTTAGCCAGTCACTCAGGCCAGGTCTACACTGCGACTTTAAATCGGTTTAATGGCCGATATACCGATTTAACGCTGTATCCGTTCACACGACGTCATCATTAATATCGAGTTAAACGGCTCCTTAAATCGATTTCGGAACTCCTCCCAAACGAGAGGAGTAGCGCTAAATTCGATAGTGATAACTCGGATTAGGTTCCTGTGGAGGAAATCGACGTTATTGCCTCCGGGCGGCCATCCAGAGTGCAGCACTGGACCGCTCTGGACGAGCAATCTGACTCGGAAGCAGCAGGCAGGTAAACAGGAAAAGCCCCTAGCGAATTTTTTGAATTACATTTCTGCATTGCCAGCGTTGGAGCTCTGATCAGCACGCTGCGATAGCAGTTTTGAATATCGAAAAAAGAGCTGTCAGCATAGCACCGTACGGGAGATACTAGTTGATGTGTTAATGGGAGACAAATATCAGTGTTGTATCAGCTCCTGTGTACAGAGACCGAAATGCAAGGCGTTATGATAAAAAAACTCCAGGTATACACAGCGCATGTTGATGAACCAAGCGTAACGGGAAGCCAGATGACCTGCAATGGAACGCTCGATGAAGGGGAGGAGGGGGTACTGAGGCTCCAGCTTGTCGCCACAGTCATAGCTAGTCGTCTGAAATATATTTGCATCTTGGCTGCTCCGCATTGTCTGTGAGTTCAAACACAAGTGTTGGCTGGCTTTCAGGGACAGCTCCTGCTAGTTTTTTTCCCCCCCACATGGTAAAAAAAAAGGAAAGATTGCTGTTGCTATGGCGTTTGCATCAATGCACTCCTCGCGAAAAAAGGCGCCAAGGGTTGTCCTGCTGCTTCACCATAGGGAGGGGTGAGGCTGTTACCAGCACTAACCCGGGGCAGTGTTTTCTGCCCCATCACGGCACATGTGCTCTCAACATCGGAAGTGGGACTATGGGCTAGCTGAGGAACATGTCTACTCACAGCTGCACGTCTCTTAAATCGATGGTTAGCTTTGGACTATGGACGCAAAATCGATTTGGGGATCCTCACTGTGGAATGGTAACCGTATTTATTAGATCTGTTTTAGTAATGTAAGTAATTAATAATCGTTTGAGTCATGTGACATACCCTTAGACAACAAGTTGCTTCATGCAGGTGATAATACTGCCTGCTTCTTGTTTACAGTGTCACCATGAAAGTGGAAAGGCGTTGCAGCGCATGTTTGTACCTGGCGTCACAATATTTACGGTCCATGCGCTAAAGATTCAGATGTCTTTATGCTTCAACATATTCAAGAGGATATGCATCCATGCTGATGACAGGTTCTGCTCATAAATATCAAAGCAGAGCAGACGGATGCATGTTTATTGTCTGAGTCAGATGCCAGTAGAAGGTTGATTTTCTTTTTGGTGGTTTGGGTCTGTAGTTTCTGCTCTGAGTGTTGCTTTTTTAAGACTTTCAGAAAGTATGCTCCATAGCTCGTCCTCTCAGATTTGGATGGCACGTCAAGAGTCTAAGCCTTGGGTCGAGTGCTGTAGCTTTTTTTAGACATTCACATGGACCTTCCTTGCATTTTGTGAAATCTGCAGGGACTGTATTCATAATCAAACAATGTGCTTGGGTCATCATCAGAGACTGCTGTAACTGAAAATTATGGCAGAATGTGGGTAAAGACGAGCAGGGACGTACGATTCTCTTCAGAGAGTTTGGAGACAAATTAATTAACGCACTTTTTGTTAACAAACAGCATTGCATGAAAGCATGTTCCCAGAATGGGTGCAAGAGTGTGAAGGGGAATATGAATGTTTAGCATTGGCACATAAATACCAGGAGGTGCAAAAGGTGCCATGCATGGCACTTTCAGGTGACATGGTAATGCGACAGGAGCAGCAGTACTCCGCAAAATCAACACGTAGTTCCTTATGGATTGATGAAGAATCAAGAAGTAGGACTCAGTGGACTTGTAGGCTCCAAAGTTTATGGTTGTTTTGTTTTTGAGTGCAGAGTGTAAAAAAATTACATCTTGTATAAATTATCTTTCACAATAAGAGATTGCCTGCATACATTGTATGAGGTGAATTGAAAATAACTATTTCTTTTTTTAATATTGTACAGTGCAAATATTTGTAATAATAAAAGTGAGCACTGTACACTTTGATTCTGTGTTATAGTAGAAATCAATATTATTTGAAAATGTAGAAAAAATCCAAAATATTATATACATTTCAGTTGGTACTGTTAACGTGAGATTTATTTGCATTCATTTTTTTAAATCTCAGTTAATTTTTTTTTGAGTTAACTGCGATTAATCGATAGCCCTGGATAAGTAGATATTTGACAAGATCTTTATCAGTTGTTTAAATTCTTTCCCTTTTTGTTTTGTTCAAAGACACATTACAAAAGCATTTTCATGTCCCTCAGCCTATTAATGAATCATATCATCATTGCACATGCTCCTTATTTCTAGTGCATACTTCTTCCTGCACGGCAATGTGGTAAGTAATGTTATTCCTTCATGCTCAAAATATGTGCTACGGCCATAGTACGAAGATTAAAAAGATAGCTTGCTGTCCATCTAAATAGAGACATTTGAGTGATATGAAAACATGAGAAGGAGAGAGGGAAGAAGGGTGCATCTTGGGATGCATAATTTTGTTAGTTTTCAGAGTAGCACCGTGTTAGTCTGGTATCTGCATAAAGAACAGGAGTACTTGTCACCTTAAGACTAACAAATTTTTTTGAACATAACTTCAGTGGGCTACAGCCCACTTCATTGATGCATAGACTCGGAACATACAGCAAGAAGATATTTAACATACAGAGGAATGAATAAGGTGGAAGTGCATACCACTGTAAGCGGCTAATCAACTGAGATGGCTATCATCATATAGGAGAGAGAAAAACTTTGAAGTGATAAATTGAGATGACCATAGAAGGTGTGAGGATACATAATGGGAAAAAGATTCAATAGTAGTTATGTCCTAACATTCCCAATTTTCTGTTCAACCTAAGTTATTGTATCTAATTTGCATATTCTTTCAAGAATCAGCGTGTCTCTTTGGAGTCTGTTTTTGAAGTTTTAGCCTCTGTAACAGTCAGTGACAGACTTGAAGGTGGCAATTTTACAGCAAAAATTCAAAAACAGACTCCAAAGAGAGGTGGCTGCTTCCACCTTTTCATATTCTCTGTATGTATAAATATCTTCTTGTTGTATGTTCCAGTCTATGCATCTGATGAAGTGGGCTGTAGCCCACGAAAGCTTATGCTCAAATAAATTTGTTAGTCTCTAAGGTGCCACAGTACTTCGATTATTTTGTTAGGTGCACAGCCTGGTGGCTTCTCTAAATGTAAATACAGGAGTAGACACATATTGGGTCACATTTTCAAACATTGCCAAGTCCCATTTACAAAAGAGACTTGAGTCACTTCACTGAATATTTATGAGACTTAAGCTCCCAAGTCTCTTTTGAAAATGTTACCCGCTGTCTTTATATGCCAGCAGGATCTTAGAAAAGAATCCTGTTTATCATTACTTTATTTTCTATATGATCATCTATATACATTTTTATCTCCTCTTCCTTTTTACCCTTCACATTTGCTGGGTTTATTTTGGTTTTATTAATATTAATGAGGTGTTGCTGTTTGTATATGCTAATTTATTTTAAAAATTTTCAGAAGAACGTCCAAAAAAAGATTCATCTCTGAAATTTTAATCTAGAATGTGGGCAATGGTAACTTGAATTATTTTGTTGTTCTGTAGCTCCCATGCCTGTTTTTATGCTATGTGAAAATTTGTGTCTATTGTCTTGCAGTTTGGTGGCCTAGCAGTTGCCAGAGACCATGCTTTGATTCCAGTACCTTCTGTTATTTTTGGATTTGGTTACAGGAGCATATTCAGTCTTCTTTTTCTTCTTTCTTACACTGTCAATAAGTGATTTTAATTATACTTGACATGTCCTATCTTGAAAGTTCTTTAAAAATGTATAAACAAAATAATGACAGATTGTTAGACCACTATATGAGTAAGTAGGAACTCTTGCAATGGGGTCTCATGGTACCAGCATCATAAGTAAAGTTTCTGCTTTAGGGAAAAAATGTGTGTAGGGAACATCATTGGTAATGGGCTCAGAAATAACATAAGTTAACTTGCTGCTGTATACCTTCTCTGTCATGGTTTCTTTTCCCCTCCTGTTCCCCCGTGAAAACAATATGGTGTTTTTCCACCTAATTTAGATTATAAGCTTTTGGGAACAGGAACTTGACGGATTTTGTGTCAACAAAGATCATGCAGACTTACGGTACTACATAAATAAGAATAATGGATCCAAATCCTGCACTCAGCCCCTTTGCTCAAACCATGTTATGTGTGCTGGCACCTCTGTGTGGCTTGAGTGGGAATGCAATCTCCTCTCCAAGTTACTTAACTGCTGAGGTTGTCTCTGGCTTAAGTAGACTTTGCCTTGGTCTATACTACGCATTTAAACCTATTTTAGCTTTTAATAAAGCAGATTTAATGCTGCACCCGTCCACACAACGAGGCCCTTTATATCGATATAAAGGGCTCTTTAAACCGGTTTCTGTACTCTTCCCCGACGAGAGGAGTAGCGCTGAAATTGGTATTACCATATTGGATTAGGGTTAGCGTCGCCGCAAATCGATGGTATTGGCCTCTGGATGGTATCCCACAGTGCACCATTATGACCGCTCTGGACAGCAATCTGAACTCGGATGCACTGGCCAGGTAGACAGGAAAAGGCCCGCAAACCTTTTGAATTTCATTTCCTGTTTGGCCAGCGTGGAGCGCTCACCAGCACAGGTGACCACGCAGAGCTCATCAGCACAGGTAACAATGCAGTCTCCTGAGAATCGAAAAAGAGCTCCAGCATGGACGATGGGAGATACTGGATTGATCGCTATATGGGGAGAGGATTCTGTTGCTACAGAAGCTCCGTACAAAGACAAATGAAAAACTTGAAAAAATTCCAAGGCTTCCAGAACTCGCCGTACTCGTGGTACGGTCGGCGCTTGGCCGGGGCATGACGGATTGCCTGATTAAAGCGCCGTGCTTTGGCTGTTCGATAGTTTATGTTCATTTGTATGGATAAGGGAAGTAAGTATGGTGTTTTGGGAGGCCAGAGAGGAGGAGGATGCAGTGGTTTAAGTTAGCATATCAAGGGTCCTGAAGAAAAGAGATTTGGTTTGTCTGGAGGAAAAAAAACAAAACATGTATCTTGACAATTAAAAAGAAGGGAGAAGCAGCAGAGTATACTGATGTATGAAATAGAGAACGGGGATGAGTGAAGAATAACAACTGAAATTGTGGGTTTGTGGCAGAAGGATGGTGGTGCTGTCCAACAAGTGTAGAGAAGAAGGCGGAACAGTTTGGGAAAGGAGAAGATCAGATCTATTTTGACCAAGTTACACCATAGTCGTTTAAATTATGCAGTTCCAAGAATGCTGATGCAGATGAAGAGCTGAGATATGAGATGGATGGAAGGAAAAGTTACTTTGGAGCATTATCCTGTAAGCTCCAACAATTGAGATGACTCCTCGTACTCTGCCAACTGATACCATTATAGTATGTGCGAATTTAGCCTGTATTCCAGCTTTACAGAGTCTTGCGTTAATTTCTTAGTAAGAGGCCCAGTCAGAATCTGTAAGACAACTGGAGGACCCTGTCATCTGTTTATGTGGGGAAAAAAGTAAGGATTGGAGGTCCGTACCTCGTTTTTATTCTTTTAATGTATACAAAGATTATATTGGTAGTGAATGTGCTCTCTTATAGCACTAAGAAATATTCTATATCCATTTTAACTGACAGCCTGCATGTATCGAGTTTCTAAATATTTAGAGATTTGGGAATATTTAATGTGGTGCCGAAGCTGGAAGGGCAGAAAAGTGGTTCACTTTTCAAGGGTGTTGAAATATGTCGATTATAGTTTATTTATTCAATGAAATCAGAAATGTTTAGCAGAGGGCATAGATGTTTGTAGTGAAGAAAGATGATTTGACCTGCCTGCGCTCTTTATACTTGGAGGCCCCTTGTGAAGCATTCACAGCATTTTTGTTTCCTGTAAGCGTCTGGCTTACCAGTTAATTTTCCTCAGTTTCATCTCTTTTCTGGCTTAACAAATGAAGGAAAGGAGTAACATTTGACATGAGATGAATCTGGTCGCAACTTTTATTACTTAGATATTTGGGACTGATCTAGTCTAGATGAAAAGTGTACAGTGCAGGTACCCATGTATATTCATACTTACATGGGGGTTTTACCAGCATAATGCCACAAGCTAAATATATAAGACCAAAACCTCGGTATTCTTTACTACCTAAAGGGAGGGAAGTGGGTGTCAACCTCACAGCTGCCGCACATGCAAAAGAGAGGGTTTAAGGCACAGGAACTGTCCTTATTAAACCCTTCATCTCCAGGGGATGAATCCGCGGTTTCATGCTCCCGCAATCCCAAGCCATAAACACAGTTCCCCTTCATCAAGGAGAGCCGCCATACCTGTGACCGGCGTAGGGTTTTGAGCGCAAGGCGAACGCAATTTTGCCGCTTGACGTCCAGCGCGTGGTCCCACGGCTCCGGTGGATGCTGCCTGGGTGGTGCATGGGGCGGTCCATCAGGAAGCGGGTGCGCGAGCAGGAGAACATTAGGCCTTGAAGGCAATCACTGCGCGTGAGCAGCTCCAGGAGACGCTAGCCCTGCCGCCCACCCTCCGGCGGGCCTCTGACCAGAGACCTGGGGCTGCGCTCCCTAGCAGAGGGCTGATACATTTAAAAAAAAACTTTGGGGTGTTTTTGGCACCAGTCCCAACTCGCGCCTAGGCATACCGCTAGTTCGCCTAAATGTTGACGGCCCGGCATACCTTCCTCGTCTCACTCTGCCCTGTCTTCAAGCCTGTTAAGGTGCAGGAGTTATTTTGCATTTCTCCTCCCTCAATAGACCTGCCTCTAGAGCATACATGCGACAAATGCACCAACGTTATTTTCTCGTAGCCAGTTGTGTGTTTATGAGGAAGAATGTGTGTTATGAACAATGCAAATAGTAGGTCTGTGTGTATAATGAAATATTTTAAATGAAATGCTATCTGGCTATAAGTGTTCATGGAAGGAAAAAGAGAGAGAGAAAAAAACAAACAACCAACAGATGCAAACCTTTGTTTGTGACTTAAACCACGCAGGAAATATAAGGTTACACAAATTGTATACATATTCAGTTGCATACTGCTTGATCCATACTAAGTTTAATAAATATACTTCTTTTTTAAAAAATATTTTCCTTTTTTTGCGAATTACATGCATTTCTGACTAAATTACTACAACTACTATACTTTGTTTCTTCTTGAATAAACACCCATCAGGGAATGCAATAGTCTAGAGCAGCTATAATAATGTGGCTTGCTCTGTTAAAACCATTTAAAAACTAACATTTATTCCCAGTCCAAGTATTTTTTTCTAGACTCTTCTACAGTATAAGTAAAACACCTTATGTTGAGTGAAACACACTAATACAAATGAACAAAGTGTGTCCAACATATAACGAGCAGATGCAGAGATTCCACATGCTCAGATACGAATTTTAGCTTCCTCTCCTAGAGGAATTTCTGTCTACATTTGGCTATGTTTCCAGACTGAAGAGAAAATAGTAACTCCATATGGGGTAACTGAAATAGCTAGTGATGATTTAAACCAACAGAAAAGAGAACAGTTCGTTTCTTTTCTCTTTGGTGCCAAAAATATGTGAAGCGCAGCATTTAGATTGTCTGCAGAAGTTGTTTGATATTTATATCAAATACGAACATGGTAAAGTATTTGCAAGATTTTAACAAAAATTTTAGTAGGTGGGCTTTACATTTTTTTTAAAAAAAATACTACTGTTAGAGAAAGTAATAGAATGGGGTTTTTGGGTTTTTTGCCTTTCCTGACAACGAATAATAAATTAAAGATTGCCTTTTTGAAGTGTGTGATTTAGTTTGCCATGACAACACAAATAAAAAATGTAAAATAGAAATGTGGATAAGCAGAATAAGTCAGCATTTTCAAAATTTTTATTTTTTTCTGTCGAATGTTTATACAGGTGTTTTAGTACCCTGGAGAGCATTTAGCTTGCCAAAAAAAGATGAGGTTTTTGGGTATTCTTATGGTTAAGCTTAGCTCTGGCAGTCTCATAAACTGCATACTTTTTTAGAAAACCAGATCTCACAATTATTTCTCTCTCCAATGAAGGCCTCAAGGCAATTCAACAACCTGTGATGATCAATAAACAAGTAATTAGAACCTTGTACCACAACACCTCCTTCGCATTTTTCTCCTCATGATATTATAGTTGTGAAGTGTTTTAATTAGATATAATATGCTAAAGAGTGTATTATAATAAATATATACATTTAAACAATGGTAATATATATTCTAATTAGCTAAGGACTTTGGCAATCGGAGTTACAGGTTTCTTGTTTTTTAGTAGGAAATTCAGAGGCTGATGTGTATCAACATATACTAAAGTCCTAAATATAAATTTCGGGTATTAGTTATTTATTATTGACACACACACGCACTGCCAGAATACACAACTAAATTATTTCCGGTGCATGATGCTTATAACCCCCTTATGGAGACACAGCCTAGACTGACAGAAGGGGTTTTCTTCTTTTTCATTGTGTAGAAGGGTTTGTCCCTTGGTATAAGGAAAGGAGTATCCATGGGTGTTGGAAAGGGGTCTCCCATTTGGTTGTAGGAACCACATCTGGCCAACATAGTTTCGCATTGCCACACAGTCCAGCTTTGCTACTGCAGAATATACCTTCTAAAAGTTTGATCTTTGTTTTTCTGAGTGGGCTTGATTTGTTATTAATCAACTGAACTTGAAAGTTTTCTTCCCTTATTACAAGAGGTCAAGTCTAAAAAATTTTTTATCTGGTCTTTTGCAACTAAATCCCAATTGCACCACATAATTTGCACGTAGGGATAATACTGAAAAATACAATATAATCTGGGTTATGCCCTTTCAAGGGAAAATGGGACATTAAGGCAACCAACTGTCATCTTGAAGTAACTAATTTTTCCTTTGTAGAAGGAATCCTGATATGCTGATGCTCTACATACAATGGTGGTTTATTTGGTATATTGCTCTTGATTACATTTAGGAGACAAAAATCAGTAATTCAGTTAATAAAAATGTTTGCCAGTATACATAACTATTGTATAAAATGTTGGAGCGCTGCTTATTGGTACCGATCTGTGACAAGATGACAAATCATATCCATGTATGTGAGCGAGTACAGTGTTATTACAGTATTGATTTTCCAATTACAAAAGTAATTGTAACTCGGCTGTGGCCATTTCTATTCTATGTGCATTGGATGGAGTGGGTGGGCAATCTCTGCCTTGTCCCACCCCATCACCTCCGCGGTGTGCAGGGATGGTAAGTCGACTGGCATTCTGGGTGGTGTGAACTCACCATCAGAGATGCCACTGCCATTGGGGGTCTGGTCAAGCTGTACTTCCTCTGTCAAAGCGAGACAAGCACTTCTGTCCCAACAAAGAACTGTGCTCTCGTTTCAATCTCTGCAATCCTGATATAGTTTGTCCTTGGCTATAAAGCCATTGAGTAATAGCTGATGTGAGGACTAGATTTTTGCTCGGACTTCTGTATCCACTGATGTTACAGCTAACTCTTTTCTCGGGGGTTGACGAAGAATTTTTCACTTGACCCTGTGAGTCTTTGTGTGCCTTTTTTATTTTTGTTTTGTTTCATAATTTAGTTGTTGGTTGACCTTCCTTGGAGCATATTGGGCATGTAGTTGCAGAATAATAGGCAAAGGGTGCCATAGTGGGTATTTCATTGATTGTTGCACTGCTTAACTTTGGGCAGGCATTCAACTTTGAAGGAGTCTGAAGCTGGTAATGGTGTAAATGTTAGCCATAGTTTTAGGCCGCCAAAAACAAGAGGACAAGACTGGGAGATTGGATGATGCAGAAGGCTCTTCTTACAGGCCATAGGATGGCAATATTGGTAGTTTGTGCCAAATTTTTAATGGAGGAAGAGACTGAGGAATTTTGTACAAGTTATCTCATTGCAAATTCAGCCCATCTGAGATGTGTTGTTTATTGTATGGACGAAGCTATTTTTTTGGATATGTGAGGAGTAACACATTGGAACTAGTTTGATAATTGGGGAAAGGGTGTTGAATTTGTTTTGTTTAGAGATAAATACAAGTACAGTCGCTACTTTATCTCTACTCTAGTGTAAAGTAAATTATTCTTGCTGAATGTCAGCTACACTATACCATTAAAAGTGACCCAGAAAAACAGCCATGAATGTATTAAAGATCTTTTGAATAAAGAAGAGGCAAGCTGTAATTATCACAAACAGAATTGAAGCTTCTATCTGAGGCAAGATATGACTAGCAGCAGACCCAGACAAGGTGTGATAATTGGCTAGAACTGTTACAAAACACCAAGAATAGCTATAACATAAAACGTAGGACGCGATTCAGTAAAACCAGACTGCTAAACTGCCTACCTCCTATTCTTTCACTTTGATTTAAATTTTAACCTTATCGTGAAAAAAACGATAAAGAAAAAAGCTTGGGCTTACAAATGAATTTTTTTTTTTCTCTTATTGAAAAATTGGAGTAGATCATCGGGAAAGAATGCAAGAAACAGCAGAGTGCATTGTGTCAACTCTTTACAGCTGTTGAGATAAAGTACAAATTGAGTTCACTGAGTTTTCAGTTTGTATGTTTTGCATTTATTTAAAAATGGCTGTAATGGTATATTTTTTGTTATTTTAAATATTTTTTATTATGGCATTGTATATTTCAGATATCTACTCCTAGTGTCTTTTTGGTAATGTTTGATAGTTACCAATAGATTTTTTGTTTAAGTTGAAAGCACAATTGCAGCTTTAGACACATTTTGACAGAATAAAAAATAATGGAGGAGGGAAGAGTAAAAAATCATGTTTTCTGAGACGAGTAAATGCTGATGCCGAGTGCCCTTTGGAGGCAGGTAAGGCCTGGCATAAAATATGTCTACTCATTTGTTTCCTTCACTGGAGTTTACTTTTTTTGGCTTTGCTACATAATAAAGCTATATTGGAATTTCCGTGTGCTCGGACGGACTCTGCAGGGCTAATGAGACTGTTAGGTGAACCTGCCCAGGAAGTGTGGAGAATGCCTCAATAAATTCTGTGGCTTCTGCACTTCTTGGGAGTTGACTATTATTTGTCTTGAACTGAACAGTGTGATCACCAGTGGGTATGGCTTATGAATCTTAATTTTTCTCCTATTTTGCAGATCTTTGTAAAATATAGACAAGTGGACTTCGGTCTAAATGTTTTATAATATAACAGACCAACATAATTTTTTACGTCACTTTCATTAAATGAGGCGGAGGATTTTTATTTTACATAATTTTTTTGTAAATAAAAACCTTTTTGTAGACCAGTTTCAAATGAATTCTGACTGTGAAGGGTGCAGTGGGTGCCTATAGATCGAATAACAGTTTCAGCTTCCCTGGGAATCCCTAAAGCATTAATTTCTCTTTGGAAACTAGGCAGGTGACACTACATGTGGAGCGGAACAGTTAGCCCAAGCGGGTGAATCTCCATAACTTCCGAAAAATTGATGCTAATAGCTTAAAGGTAGGTTTGTAGTGCTCTAGACATTGCCTCCTGACGCATTCTAGTGGGGAACTGCCATATGGCAGTCTGGATTGGCATAAGTCATGGCTCTATCCCTTGGGGAGGAGATTGGTGTTTGAATACATAACTGTTATGTGACTACCTAGAGGAAAATCTTGTAGATTAATGAGGATCTCAGGATCATACAGTTTCTTCCAGCTACAGAGTAATTGTCTATGAAGGTTCGGGGGCTCAGCCACAATTAAGCTAACCAGCATTACTTCATAATAACTCACTTAAAATAACTATTTAATTAAGAGATATTGTGGATGCTTTAAACTAGATTAAATAGTAAAAGACACCAATTTCCCTTATTCACATGACAGACTATGTCAAAGAATCAGCATTTAACTAAAGCATATTTATCTGATATTCCTACTACTAGTGTAATGGTAGGATTGTCAACTTTCCAATCAGACAACAACCGAACTTTGCCCACTCCTGCCCTCACCCTTCCTAAAGGCTCACCCTGCCTGCCCTTCTCTGAGGCCCCCACTCCCCTGTGCCTCCGCATTCACTGCTCTACTCCACCTCCTCATCTCATTAGGCGGGGCAAGGGGGTTGGGGGGGGTGCAGGAGAGAGTGAGGGCTCCAGTGGGGGTGTGGGCTCCTGGGTGGGGTGGGCATAAGGGCTTAGGGTGAAGAGGAGGAGAGTGAGGTGTTGTGTGTGGAGAGGGAGCGGGCTCCGGGAGGGAGTTTGAGTGTGGGAGGGGGTAATGGGTCTGGGCTTGGGGTTGCGGACTCTGGGTGGAAGCTTGGAGGATAAGGGGTTTGTGGTGCAGGAGGGAGGTTTGGCTGGGGCTAGAGGGATTGGAGTGCAGAGTGCACGATGGCTTGGGCAGGGTTGGGGTGGGGAAGGCGTTGTGAGCTCTGGGAGAATTAGGGTTGGGGCCAAAGGGTTGCAGTGTGCGAGTGGAGCTCAGCGTTAAGGGCGGGGTGGTTGGGTTCAGGATTGGTGCTGCTCATGAGAGGGAGTTTGAGTATCAGGGGGCTCACACGCTGGGGGCAGGGGTTTGGGGTGGGAGGGACTATAAGGTCCAGATGGGGTGTGGATTCTGGGTGAGGTGGATGAGGGGTTGAGGTGCGGAGGGGGCTCAGGCTTGGGGACGGGGTGTGCGTCTGTCTGGGGTGTGGAAATCTGGGGTGAGGCTGCGGATGAGAGTTGGGGATTCCGGAGGGACTTCTGGGCTAACGATCAAAGGTTGGATGAGAAGTGGGAGTTAGGGTGTGTGGAGGGGTGAGTGCTTTGAGTGGGATGGGGTAAGGCTGGGATAGGGAAGTTTGGGGTGGGGGAGGGGGTGCAGCTCCAAGGGACGCAAGGGCTGGGCAAGGGGTTGGGGTGCAGACTCTGGGAGGGAGTTTTGTGCAGGCTGGGGCTCAGGCTGGGGTAAAGGGGGTATGAGGGTGCGGGAGGGGAAATGGGCTTCAGGGAGTGGGGTCTGACCTGAGGCAGGAATTTGTTGTGGGTGGGGTTTGGGCCTCTTCCCTCCCAGGTCGGCGGTGCTTACCTGTCAGCAGCTCCCAAGTCCATGGTGCAGGGGGTGAGGCAGGCCTCCCTGATGCCGCCCCTGCATCTGAAGCTGGACTGCTGGCACTTTGGAGCCACGCAGATACAGGGCGGATGCAGGACCTGCCTTCACCCCACTGCACATTACTGGGTAGTGCTGACTTAGGTAAGCACCGGACGGATGCCAAACCCACAACCCAAACTTCTGCCTCAGGTCAGAAACCTCCTGAAGCCATTTCCCTCCCGCACTCACCCCTACCCCACCTGAGCCCATCCTGCACAAATCCTCCAGTCTGCACCAACCCTGCCCAGCCCTGCGTCCCCTGAGCCTGCCCCAATGTCCCAACACCCAACTCCTATCCAGATCCAGTAGCCCTTAACCCATCCACACTCAAGCCGCACCCTCCACATCACCCTAACCCACTTGCACTCAAACTTGCCTAGCCAGAGTCGCCCCGGAATTCCCCAACCCTCATCCGCAGCCTACCAGATTCCCACCCCAGAGAGAGGGAAGGAGAGCCTGCGGTTCGGCGTAGGGGGAACGAACAAGGTCGCTGGAGGAATCAGGGGGTATGTGCGAGGCCCGAGTAGAGGTGGCAGGAGGAGGAACTAGGGAGGTGCTGGCACCGAGT
>NC_133771.1:137128100-137136192 GCF_003597395.2 Chelonoidis abingdonii
CAACACAAACAGATCACACCGTACCCTGGCCTGTGATGAAACTGGTTCAAAAGCTTCTCTGATGCGCACGCTTCGTGGTGGCTCTTCTAAACGCTCTGGGTTGGCTGCGCATAATCAGCGGATCAGCGTCATTTGCCTCGCCTCCCACCCCACCATAAAAGTCTTCCCCTTACTCTTTACGAGATTGTGGAGCACACAGCAAGCAGCAATACACAATGGGGGACATCTGGTTTGGCTGAGGTCTAGTGGAGTCAGTAATTGTGCGGCCAGCGTTGCCTTTAAATGGCAATGCACATTTCTACCACCATTCTGGACTTGCTCAGCCTGTAGTTGAACAGCTCTGAGTGCCTGATCCAGGCGCCTGTTATGGCTTCATGAGCCATGGCATCAAGGGGTACTGGGTCCCAGGATTAAACTACAGCGATTTCAACAATCCAAACTGTTATTTTCTGGCTGGGAAGTATCCCCTTGGCTGCAGCTGTTTAAACAGAATAGTGTTCCTGAGATGCGAGTGTCATGAACCTTCCCCGGGCCAATCCCACATGGATGTTGGTGAAACGTCCCTTGTGATCACTAGTGCTTGGCAACACCATTGGAAAAGTGCCTTGTTGGTTTTAGTACTGGATGCCTTGGTGCTTCCGCGTCTAAGATAGGGATATAGTTCCATCTATGGCCCCCCACACAGTTATGGGAATTCCAATTGATCAAAAGCCATCCATCTATGACCTGCACATTTCCCGAGTCGCAATCTTTTCGTACAGCGCTTAATGATTGCTTTGGCTTCTTGCATCACAGGCAGCCCCCACAGTAATTTTCCCACTCCAAAACTGATTCCCGACTTGACCGGTAGCTGTCTGGCCGTTGCAATCTCCCAGAAGACTATTGCCACTCACTTCTCAACTGTGAGGGCTGTTCTCATCTTAGTTTATTGGCAATTTCAGGGCAGGGGAAAAGCATAGTCACAAGTTCAAAGAAAGTTGCCCTTACGCATCGCGAAAGTTTCACAGCCACTGCGAATGTCCCAAACCTGCAACTATGCGGTCCCACCAGTCTGTGCTTGTTTCCTACGCCCAAAATCGCAGTTTAATTGACTAGACTGTCCCTTACTAGCAGGATCTCCAGCGCAGGGGCCTGCCGGTTCTGAGAGAATTCTGTGTCTATATTCCCTATCCTCCTGTTTGCCGCGCTGCCGTAGCTTGCCGCCTCCTTGTCCGCTTTGCAGGTCCTGGTTCAGCATAGACTGCCACGAGAATGTTGCGATGTGTTTACAATTGTCACGATTTGCGGTCTTGATCTGAGCAGGGTCCATGCTTGCTGTGCTATGGCATTTGCACAGTTCACCCAGGAAAAAAGGCGCAAATGGTTGTCTGCTGCTTTCACGGAGGGAGGGTGAGGCTGTACCCAGAACCACCCACGACAATGTTTTTTGCCCCATCAGGCACTGGGATCTCAACCCAGAATTCCAAGGGGCGGGGGAGACTGCAGGAACTATGGGATAGCTACGGGATAGCTACCCACAGTGCAATGCTTTGGAAATCGACGCTAGTCTCGGTACATGGACACACACCGCCGAATTAATGTGCTTAGTGTGGCCGCGTGCGCTCGACTATATACAATCTGTTTTACAAAACCGGTTTATGTAAAATCGGAATAATCCCATAGTGTAGACATACCCTTTGTTCCAGCTGTTCCCCAGTGTCCCCCTCAGTGTAAAGGAAGGCGAATTTCCACTGATTTGCCATACCTGCCCTGTCTCTTTTCTGTCCCAAAACCATGTGCTATGTTGGATTGCAGAAAGCACCTGTAGAGGTGTACTGCATAGTGGACAGGCATTGCAGACTCCTAGCATGGGCTCCCTGCTGCTTCCACAGGAGAACCTTGCTGGTTCTGCTGTATTCAAAGCTTTCTGTGTCCCGAGGGGTCAGGAGGGATATGTTCCTACAATAAATGCAGTTCATTCATCATAATAGGCAAATTTTCAATCTTCTAGGTTGTGCCAAATGATTGGTGTTTTTCTTTAAGACTATAAAGTCACTCATATCCAAGATCACACTGATCTATACCTGGTCCAGTAAATGTTCTGTTGCCCCTTTGTAATGTATTAAAAAAGCTACAACTGGAAAACAGCGCAACTGGCATAAATAATTTAAGGCTGCTTGTACATACTTGAAATTATGTGCTTGAAAAAGTCCTTCACTTTTAGTCAACTTATTCTGAATTGACATTCCTTGGGGAAGATATTTGCATGTCAATTAACAGGTTAAAATACCCAGTCAAAATTAGCAGAGTTTAGTAGATGGTTGTTCAGTTTTGAGTTTGTAACTGTTGAGGTTCTTTATTCCTAATGTGAAAGAGATTTAGCTGGTAATGTGGATTTTATTTAATGAAGCATAGAAAAGAAATATTTAAAATTCTTTTAAAGCTAGTTCAGAGCTATTTGTATGATCAATGAATCAAACTTCAACCACTTATTATTATTCAAATGAATCTATGCACATGAACTACAGTGCTGATGTTTACAGCTGAGCCTCATGCAGCAGTGATGGGTTTGAAGGCCAGCTGGCTGGGTACCAGGTTGCAGATACTGTGTATCTGTTCTAATAACTGCGTCATGCCAGCCAGTAAAGTATTGCTGTAAAGTGCCCTTTCCTTATTTATTTTATCCGTAAATCACATTCAGCAATAGAATAATGCAAGGCTGCTGTCAAGTATCCCTTAAAACAATGTGTACTGTAATTAAATTCATTCAGCAACTCACAATTCACTGTAAAAATAAAATTTATTTTCCTTTCCTTTCGTCTAAATGTTATTAATTATACAATAGGAACAAAATAAAGCAAACTTTGGAGAAGAAGGAAAAAACTCTTAGAGGGAGACTAATTGCACAAATATTTTTGTACAAAAGCTAGAGTACAAAGTATTTAATGTCTATTTATTGTAATGTGGATTGAGTGTTGTTCCAAGCTATTCAATTTTCTTTTCAAACATTCTTTTCAAGCTTACTAATGCAGGTTTTCTTTTTTCTTTTCATCTTTTCTATGTGGTGGGTTATTTGAAAACAAAGACTTTACAGTATATAACTGTAGTACTTAGCACTTACATTGCTTTTTTCATGCTCAAAGCATTTTATATACACTACTTTGGGCCCTATCTCGGGGGACAGAGGGAATGCTATTCTAAAACATAGCTACCTAATGTGGCTTCAAATATGTTAGCTTGCATCTTGATGATGCTTTCAGTTGTGTTAAGCTGTTTTGATTGAGCTAACATGATTGAAAAACATGGCCTTTTTGGCCATGGAGACAGGGCCCCAAATTACTCTGTATAACAGTTTTGTGAGGGGCCTAAGTATTGCTATCCATATTTTACTTATGAGTAAATTGAAGTACAAAGAGGCAAGTCACTTGCCCAGTGTCATACAGTGAAGCTGTGGCAGAACTAGGATTGGAACACAGGAGTTCTCAGCTCCACACTTGACACAGTTCTTCTTTCTCATTTAAAGGAGACGTTTTGGAAATAGTCAAAGAAAGATGGGTCTGTGTTTTGAAGCTCTTTGAATACCTTGTGATGGGTGACCACACACAGAGGGGATACTGTCAATTTAAAAACTATATGTTGTAAACAAAATAAATTCTTTATGTGATTTATAACCGCAGATTATTAAGTGAAAGAATTTTAAAGATTCAGGTTATTTGACACCATACTCTTTGTTGCGTTTCTCTGTTGGGCAATGAAAATCAAGAAAATCTATTTCACTTTTGTTTTGTGTTCTGTTTCACAGTTTGATTTAGTATTTTGCCTGGCATGATTTTACCCACATCTGCAGGTGAGACTGGGCATGTGACTCTGCAGCACATTATCTCCAAAATGGATTTCACCGCACTGACTATTGTCTGTGAAGCTGAATGCCATTCAAGACAGAAATTCAATTAAATATCCTTCAACGCACTTAAAACACTCTGCCTTCCTTTCTGTCCTTGTCACACGGCAAACGTTAATTGGTAGAAATTAGTTCCACAGTGTGTGTGTGATCTTTTGAAGATACGGAAATTCTCTATTCTCTGGATTAGTTATTGCAGTACTGACATGGCCAGGGGCTCCAGGAACTGAACTTGAAGTTTTGTTTAACCAGTCCACTCTGCTGTAATGTTGCCTGAGGCATATCTGACAAAGATTAATTCAAAGTGAAGTGCAAATGCTCAGAGGGTGAAAACGTTATTAGTTGGAATATAGTTGAACCATTCAGCAATCTCAGTTGAGGACAAAACTGGATTGAGTCAAACCATCTTGTTTTTTAGAAAGATTGATTTGAGAAAGGAGGGAGAGAAGAAAGGAAAAACATGGTTGCTCAATATGTTTTAACAATATGAAAAATAGATTTGCCATTCAGACTGCACTGTACATACTTATGGTATCATTAGAGGATTTTGCTGTACACACAGTTTGTTTTACAAAGTGTGTGTCCCCATGACATCCCTTGTTGACCTGTTGGTTCAGTTAGCAGGGCACATGGAAGACAACCAGGAAATCTGGGTTCAGTCATATCTGGTCGCATCTGCATTTAAACCAAAATGTCAGTTTTAAAGAGCTGTAGTTATAGAGAATGTGCAGTTAACTGTACTTTACCATTCGAAAGGATTTCTGTTTGTCAGATAATATGCTGCACATGTTGTAGGTTTTTCTAGTGAATATATATGTATATAAATACACTCTACATATTTGGGCTTATTGATCTACTTATTTACCCTGTGTGGAGGTAAAGGCAGTATGTATGGGAGGTGCAAGTGTGAGGAGTGGGATAGAAGTGGAGCTTTGTAGCAGCAATCAGTTTCTGTGGCAGGAGATAAGGCATGTTTCTGTGTGTGTGTGTGTGTGTTTGGAGAGGTTTGTGCGTGGAAGGGCAAGAAGATGATAGTGGTTACAAAACAAACTGTTCATGACATCTTACAGTTGCCTGCTCTGGAGTCTTGCAGTCTCACCTGACCTTGCCACCCTTGCATTTTTACTCAACAGTTAGGAAGTTATATCCATTATATTTGGACAAAAACAGAATAATCTACAGATATATATTTATTCTTTCTACATATTTTCAAGAGAGGCTCTTTTGCCTCTATGGAACAAACCATGGGGACTAGAAGACAGCTAAGCGAATTGGAGCTTTATCAATTTTTAACCCACCCCATCCCCAGGATTAGTTACATAATAGCATTTGGGGGTCTGTTGACTAATATATGCTGGGTAGCATGTTTGTCTGTCTCTCTCTCAAAGTAATTATATATTATCTGCTATACATATTAGTATGCATTAATCACAAATAGCATTGAGCACAAATATTATAGCAGTTATATAGCCTATATTGGCCTATACCTTTACTTATAATCCTGTTCTCTTATGCTAAGTATCCCAGAATACCTTGAGTTAGCTAAAGTAAGCTTTGGCTTAAGTAGATAAGAAAGTTGTCAAGATCAGGACATATGATTATTTTACCATATCAACTGGTAGGGGAGGACAAGATGAATAATTATTCTACCCTAGTACAAACCTAGGATTTGCCCTCATGCCCCTTGATATTTGGAATGTATTTGTTCAGAACAAGAGATAAGGGGTGTACCACGGTACCAGGAAAACAAAGTAGAAAGCTGATTGAGTAATGTAGTTTTAGGTGATGTATACAGTTGTCAAGGTTTCTTCCCCACTCTGAACTCTAGGGTACGGATGTGGGGACCTGCATGAGAACCTCTAAGATTAATTGCCAGCTTAGATCTGGTTTTACTGCCACCACCCAAATTATTTGAGTTATTTGGGAAGCTCTGTCTACCTCCCACCTCCAGAATATCTCCCTCCCAAGTACTATAATTCTTCTCTGGGTAGCCTTGAGGGACTTCTCCATCAAATTCCTGGTGAACAGCGATCCAAACCCTTGGATCTTAAAACAAGTAGAAATTAACCATTCCCCCTCCTTTCCCCCCACCAGTTCCTGGTGAGTCCAGATCCAACCCACTTGGATCTTGAAACAAGGAAAAATCAATCAGGTTCTTAAAAAGAGAGCTTTTAATTAAAGAAAGAAAGGTAAAAATCATCTCTGTAAAATCAGGTTGGAAAATAACTTTACAGGGTAATCAGATTCAAAGAGCTCAGAGGAACCCCCTCTAGCATTAGGTTCAAAGTTACAGCAAACAGAGGTAAACCTTTTAGCAAAAGAAACATTTACAGATTGAGAAAACAAAGATAAAACTAACATGCCTTGCCTGGCTGTTACTTACAAGTTTGAAATATGAGAGACTGATTCAGAAAGAGTTGGAGAGCATGGATTGATGTCTGGTCCCTCTTAGTCCCAAGAGCAAACGACCCCAAAACCAAAGAGCATACAAACAAAAGCATTTCCCCCACCAAGATTTGAAAGTATTTTGTCCCACTATTGGTCCTTTGGATCAGGTGTTAGCCAGGTTACCTGAGCTTCTTAACCCTTTACAGGTAAAATGATTTTAGTATCTCTGGCCAAGAGGGATTTTATAGTATTGTACACAGGAGGGCTGTGACCCTTCCCTTTATAGTTATGACACCCCTCCCACATCACAGATAGTGTTGGACATCCGGTTGCATTTTGCAGCCCAAAAGGGAGCACATTAAATTCATACACCCCGGCATGGGTGACGAAGGCTGACCTTTTCTTGGCGGGTTCATTTAGCAGTACTTGTCAGTACTCCTTTGGGAGCACATCTTCCGTGTAAGGTGAATGTAATATTGCTGCATAAAACGGCTTCTTGGAGACTGGCGAAGGGATAGCTCAGTGGTTTGAGCATTGGCCTGCTAAACCCAGGGTTGTGAGTTCAGTCTTTGAGCGGGCTGCTTCGGGATCTGCTGAAAAAATCAGTACTTGGTCCTGATAATGAAGACAGGGGGCCTTTTGGGGTCCCTTCCAGTTCTATGAGATAGGTATATCTCCATATATAGAACCTTTTTCCTGTTCTATATTATCATTGGCTTATAGCCATAAACTTGAATGACCTTGGTATTCGGTCTTTTGAATATATTTCACAAAGAACCAAAGTTCAAAGCAATTGACTGTACCATTTATAAATAGGTCCCAGTCAGCATTGTCATTATCCTGCCAATGCCGATAAAGGAAGTTTTGTGTTTTTTATTGTGTGAGTCTTCTTCAGATGAGACCTTATGCTGAGGTTCTCTCTGCTGTGAATATTAAAGATTCTATGGCACTTTCTTAAGAGTAGGGATCTGTCCTAGTAACCTTGACTAAAATTGCCTCATTCCCCCAACTGTTGTGTGGCTGCCTAGCTGCCAGTTGTTTTCCCAGAGGTGGCTGCATTTCAGTGGTGCTGTGTGTATAGGTGCTGTTTGTATATAGCTAAATTCTGAGGTCCTCATTAATTTCCCTTGTTCTTGCATTGTGAGAGAGGTTGAACAGATGTTTCTGACCACTTTCTGTGTACCATTCATTATTCTGTACCCCTTTATTATATTGCCACTTAGTTATTTCCTCTCTCTTTTCAGTCTCTCTCTGCAACAGTTTATTAGAAGTCCAAGAAAAGGGGCCACAATAAAGAGGGTAGAGGGGCTGTCAATGAGTAAGGCTTTTGATACTGTCTCACGTGGCCTTCTCTCAAGCAAACTAGGGAAATATAGCCTAGACGAACTGTATTCAGTTATCAGTGGATCACAGTCAAGTTCAAAGGACATATTAAGTAGGGTCCCACAGGGATCTGTCCTTGGTCTGGTTCTATTCGATATGTTTTATAAATGATTTGAATAATGGCACAGAGAGTACACTTACTAAGTTTGTGGATAACACCAACCTGGGAGGGGTGTCATAAACAGATAGCTAAGGGTTAATGTTTCTTTTACCTGTAAAGGATTAACAAAGGGAACCAAACACCTGACCAGAGGACCAATCAGGAAACCGGATTTTTCAAAGCTCAGGGGAGGGAGCATTTGGGTCTTTGTCTGGCTCTCAGCTATGAGAGGAGATTTTTTCTTTCTATCTTCAAGCTTCTAATCTTCAGTTTCAAAGTTGTAAGTACAAAGGTAGGAAAACCAATAGGCTGTTGTTGGTTTTTTTGTATTTACATGTGTG
>NC_133771.1:137136451-137144676 GCF_003597395.2 Chelonoidis abingdonii
TGTGATGTAAAGAGATTGCCTCAATACTCCCAGGTTAGCCCAGAGAGGAAAGTCTGGGTGGGAGAGAGAGAGGGAAGGGAAGTGGGTTCTTTCCCTTTGTGGTAAGACTCAGGGCATCTGAGTCTTGGGGGTTCCCCAGGGAAGGTTTTGGGGAGACCAGAGCGAGACAGGCACTGTAATTCCTGTCTGGTGGCAGCGAGATCAAATCTGAGCTGGTAATTAAGCTTAGAGGGGTTCATGCAGGCACCCAGATTTCTGGACGCTAAGGTCCAGATTTGGGAAAGCTTATGATAAAGGGTAGCAAGGACAGGATTAGAATTCAAAATGATCTTGACAAGCTGAAGAACATGGTCTGAAATAATTAGGGTGGAATTCGATAGGAACAAGTGCAAAGTACTGCACTGAGGAAGGAATAATCAAGTGTACAAATACAAAATCAGAAATGACTGTCTAGGAAGGAGTATTGAAGAAAATGATCTAGGAGTTAGAGTGGATTACTGTCACAAAAAATTGAACATCATTCTAGTATGTATTAGCAGGGGTGTCGTAAGCAAGACACAAGAAGTAATTCTTCCCCCATCAGCACTAATAAGGCCTCAACTGGAGTAATGTATCCAGCTCTAGGCACCACATTTTGGGAAGGATGTGGACAAATTGGAGAGAGTCTGGAAGAGAGCAACAAAATGATTAAAGGTCTAGAAAATGTGACCTATAAGGAAAAATTGAAAAAATTGGGTTTGTTTAGTCTGGAGATGAGAAGACTGAGGGGTGACACAACAGTCTTTCAGGTATATGAAATGTTGTTAGAAAGAGGAGTGAAAAATTTTCCTTTTCCATTGAGGAAAGGACAAGAAGTAATGGGCTTAAATTGCATCGAGGGAGATTTAGGTTAGATATTGGGAAAAACTTCCTGTCAGTGTAGTTAAGGACTGAAAGAAATTACCTAGAGAGGTTGTGGAATCTCCATCATTGGAGGTTTTTAAGACAGACACCTGTCAGGGATGGTCTGGATGAGTGTTTCTCAATGACCAGTCCATGGACTGACGCCAGTCCCTGAGATCTTCTTGACACAGCTGGTCCTTAGTATCAAAAAGTTGAAAAACATTAGTTTTGATAATACTTCATCCTACTGATTGCAGAAGCATGGACTAGATGATCTGTTGAGGGTCCCTTCCAATCCTACATTTCTTTGATTCTGTGTCTGAAAAAGCAAAGGAATTTGTCGGTCCTCCCCTCCAAATGAGGAGAATTAGGCTGAGGCAGGTGGACTGGGGCAGCAAGTACCATTTCATAGTAGCCACTGCAGCTAAGGATAATCATCCACTGATCTAAGGCATCATGGAAGTGAGGAAGAGCTCACTCTTAGAGTAAAATTGATGTTCTTTTCCAGCCTGATTAATTTAGCTGTGTGTGTGAAAGCCTGCAGGAGTTGGGAGACAGTATTCACGCATTTAATGTACAGGCAGACTGCAGAGTTGCTCTCCCTTTTACTGCTCTCTCTGTTGGTCATTCTTATCCCCTTCTTATCTAGGAGTTTGGGGCCATTGGATCTGCAAAAATAAGGATCCAACTGCTCCTCTCTTGTCCAACCCCAAAGGACCCTCTCGTGCTCACCTTTATGAATGCCCATGCCTCCCTACCTAAACTTCAGAGCCCAATGTCCAGTCTGAGCTCCAACTTCAAAGTGCTATCTACACAGCTGTTTTTAGAGAGCTGGCCTGAGGCCCGCTAGTCCGAGTCTGTCAGCCTGGACTGAGAGGCTGACTTCCTCTGGCTATGTAGACATGTCTTTTGTGGCCAACACTGAATTGCTCCGTGGCGTGAGGTGGGTGCAGAGGTCACCTTTCATGATTACTCTGTTTGTGTTTCCCTGCGCAGTGCCCACTCCTTATGGAAACTGTTGCAGAGGTTAAGTGGCATAGAGGGCTTTATGATGGGTCCCTTCACACTAGTGTGATTTCACCTTTAAAGCTTAGCACAAGGCTGTAAAATGTTCTCTGTCGGGGTATGTGTATGTGTCAGTCAGTCTAAATTATGTGAAATGAGCTTAATTATTCATATTATGGTGTTCTTAAAATACAAATATTTTATTCTATCCTGTTTGGTTTGCTGTAACTTTGTACAGTGGTCTGTCTACTTCCTTCTTCATGCTAAGGTCCACAAATGTGTTACAGTGGGTACTTCAGCCTGCGTGCAGCTTTGGAGTAAACCGGACCTGTCAGTTGCTGGCAGCAGGGGAATGCCGTGCTCCCATGGCAGCCTGCAGCTCAACCAGTCCTTGCAGTGAAGAATTTTTCTGAGGGAAATTCCAAGCTTTATTTCAAATGTCTTGAACAACAGTTTGACTCAATAATATGTCTGTCTAATTCTCAGACGCATCCAAAAGGCTGCATTTGCCTTTTGGGGAGACTATCTCCTTATCTCCCCTTCCTCCCTAAAGTATTTGCAACAGCTTGCACCCCCACAAGCTTTTGGGAGAAAGCTAGGCTGACAAAAGCCAGAGGCAAAAGTAAGGGCCTGTGTCTTTTGCTTCATCACCTTATTGAATGTCTCGTTGAGAGGCTCGGTTGGCTCTGCAGGTAGAGAACAGTTTCTTTCACAGCCTAATCCTGGCATGGTGCCTGGGACCTGCTCTTTGGGCAGAAAAGGAATCAGGCAGATCTGGAAAAACTGGCTCCAGGGACAAGTAGTTCCCTCTCTTCCTTCTGTGTCAGTGGAATGACTACAGAAGAAAGATTGTGCCTAAGTCCCTAGAGGCCACACGAGCAGCCATGCTTGTGACAGTGGAACTCAGCAGCCTCCCGTCAGGTGACTGAGGCTGTGGATTGAGGTAATCAGACACAGCATGGATGCTGCCCATTCTGGAAGTCACAGTAAGGGGTCTTTTGGGTCCAACTTCCTCCCACTGCTCCTTCCATGGACCACAGACTTGTTCTGGTCATGAGAGTCAACATGTCTGATGAGGTTTTCATAATAAACTAGGAGGAACACGATCAGCCTGATCTGAGAGAGAAAATTGATTTCCTTGTCCTCAGCAGAGCAATTTTCATACCTCTGTGTGCACTGGCCAAATGAGCATCAAGACTTACATGGCAGAAGTGTGACTAGGCAGAACGTAATTTGCACTCAGGAATATCCTCACTCATTGCAAGTCAACTTGATGGGCTGGAGATTGGCCTCTTTGAATCTGTAAACAGCAGTAGAGTGCCGTGTGCTCTCCATATGTCAGTACCTGGGATGTGAGGTAGTGAATGACCTCTCATAAAGCTGGTATTATCTCTGCTATATGCCATATCATCTTTTCCACTGCTCTCTAGAACCTGCAAAAGATAGGAAGGAGAGAGAGCAGCATTGCTTTTCTGGCTGAAGAGGCTGTGTGGGTCTTATCGCTGATGAACCTAGCATTGATCTTCCAGGTGACTCTCTTTAGCAGAGGTCTGCTGTTGCAAAAAACAGTCCATCTAGGACCAGGTTCAATATGGCTATTTAGATCAAATGATTATCACTTTTGTGGATCCCAAACAGAAGTCACCAGATAGAACTTATTCTGATGACTGGTGCAAAGTCCATAGTTTAATCACTTGTTAAACAAAGAAACCTAGCCTTGATTTCCTCCAGGAGAATTTGATTGTGTGTGTATAAGAGTGTCCAAACAAAAAGGTCGGTCTCTGTTATCAGCATGTTCAAGAAAAGGAAGTTTTACACAAATGTGAACATTTCCTGGGGCCAAAAATACTTCCTGCCCCACAAGGCCATAGAGAATGACCTCAGAATCTCATTCTACTCTTTTCAGTACTTTTTAGATTGAATTCCTGCAGGAGGTGGTATTACGCTTCCTGTCCATTGGAGCAGATCACCCGATGGTTGTCTCCGATCAGATGAACTTTAAAGTTGCAAATTTTCTCAGATGAGACCCAGTGTTTTACTTTTAATTCAGATAGGTAGTTCTCAAGTTCTCATGGTATTCATTCCCAAAGTAAACTGAAGAACTAAAGTGAACTAAACTAAATATTTTTCATTCTGTTAAGCATCAAGCTGTAGTAGTTAGAAAAAAGTAACACTCTGAGGGTACAAAAATCGTGACTTCTGCATTAAGTTCTGATAGGCAACCACATGGCCATCAATTCATAAATTCACCAAAATTGTACATATTGGATCAATCTTCAGCCAGTACTGTTTTTTTGGCAGAAGTCTTCTCCATCTTGTAGTGCCCAAGAGAAAATGGAGGATATATAATATACCTCATTTTGTATGCCTATATTTAAGGGTAATCCTGCTTCCCACCCAGGAGACACATTGCTGTGAAAATCACATTGTAATGGATCTGTGGACATTAGCAAAATGAAGAATAGTAATATCTATCAGCGCTTACCTGAAATTATCTTTCTTTGAGTAATAAGATCCATCTAGCCTACCCTTCAGACAAGCTGATAATACTGAAGAAAGATGGAAATTGACATCTAGACATTTGAGTTTATTTTGTGAGGAGGAATTTCCCAGGCTTTGTGTTAGAAGAAATTGTTTTGCTTTTTCATCTAACTATATTTAACACAATCTGTAATTTGGGAAATTAGATTTGAGTTATCCCAGTTGTGGAAGTTGTCTTAACTGGAACAAATTTCAGGGGGTGGGGCATTTCCCTTCTGCCATTGACTGATGGTTCTGGTTCTGCCTTTAAGCTGCAAGCAGGCTGACCTACCCATGATAATGGATCTGTGGGCCTTATTGCTCAAAGAAACGGAATTTCCAGGTAAAAGAGAATTTTTTTCTAATTTCTCTCACACACTCAGTCCTGGTTATTTGTTTGTCTAGTCTTAAGTGTCCTTTCATTTAGTATAGCGTTGTCACAATGTAAAATTGGTCTTTTTACCTGTCCTCAGCATTCTGAGATGCTTTCATACAGGGAATTATAAGAGTGCGAGGGAATTATTGATTGCTTGATTGATTTATATTGTAGAGTCTGCTGAAGGCCAAGAAACATCTCTGCATTTCTGACTTCTAAATAGAATTTTGCTATATTTTCCCCTTGGTGTAGGCTGCAATATATGGTTACCCTTGAGTGTTGTTTTTGACTTCTTTCATTAAGAGTTGAACAAAGACTTTTTTGAAAGTCAGAACTTTTTACTTGCCATTAGTGGTAATAATATAAAGACTTTCATAGAGTTTGATCTGTGTATTTTCATCTTTTGAAGAAGTCAAAGAACTTTTTGTCTGGGAATCAGAAAAGTGGCAGTGATGGGGAAGTTGAACTTGGTGTTATAATGTGTTCACTTTTCAAACCTTTAAGAAATTGTGGTTCTTCAATATCTCATTCTAAACTTCATATCTGGTAGAGAAGTCTAGATGCACCGAGTTGTGGATTACTGGTCTTGAGTGGCTACCATAATGGCATAAGCACAAAGTGATCTTAAAAATAATCTCAGACATTTTTACAAAAATCAGTAATTTTCTTCTTTCAAATTCTGAAGTTGTGCTTAATTTTTGTTTCAGATCTTGAAATGTTAGAATTTGAAGGAAAGTTTCATATATATATTATGGTGAAATGCTTTCATACATTAAAAGCTCTAGTATATTCCAAATTGTGTATTAAACAGATGTTTTATATCTTTATGGGGTGAGGGATTCTCTAAAGGGTTGTTTTGAATTCAAGTTGTCTGTTGCACATAATCTGAATACCATACCAAATTCAGATCTGTTGTGTACTACTTGATTCTGCTGAGTGCAGTGGAGATGCTCTCAAATCTGGTATGAATTTGGACTTAGGGCTGTGTTTTCATACGAGCTGAGGATTGGTCCATCCTGTCTGCAGTTGAAATTTGTGGCTTCAAAATCTGTCTACATTTTTGAGCTGTCAAAATGAATTGTGACTGCAACGGTGAGTAGTTTTAGCCTGCCTGTTTTACACTCATAGTTGGATTTCAGGTACAAATTTTTTTTGTCCAGTTTGTACCTGCAAAAAGGACACCGCTCTTTTAGAAATTGACCATAATGTATATACGCTATGAGGTATATGAGAAAGTGAAAGATGATTCCTGGCTTGCATAACGGAAGAATCCTCGATTCAACAGTTTAACTTTTCACTTTATTGCAAATTGAATGTAAACCTGGTTGTCAGATTAGGTGACCTTTAACAGATTACTGTTACTGCTAAACATTTATATTGTAGTAATTCCCAAAGGCCCTACTGAAGATCATGGCCTCCTTGTGCTCATTGTAGTACAAACACAGAAAAAGAGACAGTGACTTCTCCAGAGAGTTTACAATCTAAAAGACTCAAGAACAGAGGATAGGGATATAATATTCAAGCAAATGAACCCGGTAATGATTGGCATAATTTTGTTGTGTTGTGTTTTGTGGGTGGTTTTGTTTTGTTTTAAGCAGGGATCGGGTGAGTGGAATAGAAGGAAATAGAATGATCTTTTAGGTGAAGGTGGTGGTGCATGGATGGATACTTGCTGCTATGAAGTAGTAGTGTGTCTTTCAATCCTTACAGTATCAAGATGGAAACAATTCACAGAGGGCCTGTCTTCACTGCATTGTTAGCTTGAGGTACAGCTCAGGTTTTGCCCCACTCTGACTCCTGTCCATCCACTAAAATCTCTAGCTCCAGTTAACTGGTGCTTGAAGGGGTTGAGCTAACTGTCCTGTCCTGAGGGAGGCATGTGGTGAAGCACTAGTGCTGCTTGAGCTAGTAATGCTGTGAGAATGTAGCAGCTCAAGTTACAATGGCTCATTAACTGCTAATTCATTCACTGTGCTGCTAATCATATCACTTTGTTTTCACAAACATAGGTTGTTTTGCAGTATGGTCACTCGCTGGAGTGTGCTAACTCAGGGTTTGTCTACACTGGCACTTTACAGCGCTGCAACTTTCTTGCTCAGGGGGGTGAAAAAAACACCCCCTTGAGTGCAGCAAGTTTCAGCGCTGTAAAGCGCCAGTGTAGACAGTGCACCAGAGATGGGAGCCACGCTCCTTGTGGAGGTGGGCTTTTTTAGAGTGCTGGGAGAGCTCTCTCCCAGTGCTCTGCTGCGACTACACAAGTCAAATTAAAGTGCTGCCGCAGCAGCGCTTTAGCGTTGCCAGTGTAGACTAGCCCTCAGCTACTAGTGAAGATCAGTCTGCAGTTTTGCACCAGTATAGGAATTAAATTATGTTTGTACTTGATGCTTTCCCATATTCATAATCAGCATACTGTAGTACATTCCATTACTGTGTAATTATGGTGACTGTTTATATTCTGTATAAATCTTTTACCGCAGAGGTGTATAAATATTTCGTCATGGCATATAAGCTCCCAGTTGGGTAGAAAAGGTTCATCCATCGGTGAGTCTCAAGAATATAGAAATAATCTTGTCTTGATTTTTGCCTGCTAGTTGGTGTAAGGCTGTCCCCTTCTCCCTCTTTCTTGGAAGGCTAAGTATCTGCATATAATACCTTAAAATGGAGAGGTGGGACTGCAGACAAAATTAAAGGAAAGAGACCAGAAACTTACCTCTAGTTAGCAGAAAGCAGTTCTTCCTATACTGTACTATTCAGTTTTCCTTTGAGCAGGGCCATTTTCACTATACAGGCAAGATAGTGGCAGGGAGGTGACAGCCTCTCAGAATATTCTTCATGAGACCAATCAAACATGAGCTGTTGCATCATAATGTTTATGGGCCCCTAAAGTTCACATGCAAAGTCTGTGGCAGGGCCAGGAACACAAACCAGACTCCCAATTCTTTTCTGTAGAAACAAGATTATCCTTTCCTCTTATTCCAAAACTATGCTCCTTCTCTAGGATCCTTCACCCATAGATGATGTAAGATGTTTTCCGGTGATTTCTTGGACTGTTTCACAGTTATTTGAAATATCCATAAATATTATCTGTCATCTATTTTCTGTATCATGTCAACTGTGCAGAATATTAATGTGTGACTGGCTCGTTTGCATCCATTGAAGCATTTGGTAACACTGCTCTACAGCCAAAATGCTTCTGAAATAAATGTAGTCAAACTTTACTAATTCTGGGTCACTGAGAACGAAAATGATGCTTAAAATTGTTGATTGGCTCTAGTCTAGCTGTTGGGCTCCAGACTACAGCAGTGGAATCTCCTGGCAGGTGATCTTAGGGTTTCCATGTTCCGTGACCGTCAAAAGGATCTTGTCCCATTCTTCTTCATGGAAGGGGATCTTGTAGCCTGCAACAACATCGATGGTGTGATGGCAGCCCTCAACATCGTTC